>NC_056751.1:351037158-351109658 GCF_019279795.1 Protopterus annectens
ATCCAAGGCATTGGAATTTATGAATTCCAGAAGACGTGGAGCGAATGAGTTGGTACTTGAATAGTTTTCCCAGTTGATGGTGGGGTAGTTGAAATCGCCCATAATTAAGGTATTGGGTTGTACCTTAATATTTTCCAGTATCTTAAGAAATAAAGAGTGGGAATCCTGGGGCATGGTGGGGGATCTGTAACAAGCTACAGCCTGGATTGCAGTCTTGCCCAGTGTTAGTTGCACTTGGATAATTTCAGATGCATTATGTTGAGCAACTAGCCTGGAGGTGTGGCTATCCTTAATGAACATGGACATGCCTCCACCTTTAGTGTTTTGGTCCAGGTTAGGTGGCTGAAAGGTGTGCTATGAATTATAGCCTGGTAATGTAGGGGTGTTCTCTGGAGCCTTGAACCAGGTCTCTGTCACTACACAGATGTTGATGTTCTCCATTTTAAGGAGTGCCTCGAGTGAGTACATTTTGAGGTTTAGACTTCTAGCACTGAGTTGCATTACCCTCAGTTTGCTTGCTTGCACCTGTTATGATGACAAATTTAGCATTTGAACCTTGCCTAAAAAAAGGCACTATAGCGGTGGCAAGAGCCTTAGCCAGTATCCGGAATCACAGGGGCGACAGGTGCAGGCCATCTCTGGCAAAGCATCATGGTCTGTCAACCATGTCGTCCCAGGCAGACAGATACTGGATCCCCTTAGAATGACACCAGAGGCTTAGCCAATTGTTGAAGTCAATCATTTTGTCCTTGTACTGTGGTATTATTCTGGGCGATGGCAGGATGCTACTCAGGGTTGGGGTCATACCTGCCTGGGCTACAAGATCCGAGAGCTCCTCCATGTCTCTTTTCCTGTAGTCCAGGGAGGTACATCTCAGGTCATTCACACCAACATGGACAATGACAGAGTCATATATGTACTTGTTGTGGAGTGACCTGAGTGTGTGCATTATGTGGCAGATCCTGGTACCCGACAGGCAGCTGACAGTAACTTTCTCCTTGTTTAGCCTGGTGAGTGTGCCTGACTATAGAGTCACCTATGACTAGTGTGTTGGGTACATTGTTTTGCCTTGTGGGCTGAAGTTGAGTGGCACACTGATTTTGTGGGCTATGTGTCATTTGGGTAGTGTTGGGGGGTGGTGGTTGTCTGTGTTTCAGCTTGGGAGGTCTCTGTCGCTTGGGCAGATTTTTATTGAGAACCTCCATGAATGTGGGTGTGTGCTTTGTGTTTCTATGTGCGGGTTTTGATAGTGTGGGTTTTGAAGGACTATGTGTTGAGTGTGGTGTGGTGCAGGTGTTAACCTTCTCCTCTTGACTGTCTAGTCCAGTCTTTGCTGGAGAGAGCTTGGCTTCCATTTGGCTATATAAGTGCATCTCTCACAGGTTGTAGTGTTGGGTGGTAGGAGGAGAGTGTTGTCAGTGTACATGAGGCAATTGCTACATTGCCCCAAGATGCCCAGATTCATCAGGTGGACAGAAGAAAACATTGGGAGCTGACCCATAGACAGGCCTGGATAGGTGCTTATTAATTTAAGTACTAAGAACTTAAGAACATGTTTGTTGATTTCAGTGTAAACCATGAGCTTTGCCAAAATGCACGACATTACTTTTTATAGTAACTGATTTAGAGATGAGGAATATATACCTGTGTTGATGTATAAGAGCATGATCATTTTGTAGCTTTTTCTGTCATTAAGGGTTATGGGATAGTGAGTCAGCAATAAGAACACATGAATACTGGCGGATATTGGACCATATTATATTACTTTGTTACAATATTATTTAAAATGTTGAATTTGTGTACCATTGGCAAAAGTAAAAATATTGTTAGCACTGTTATTTTATGCACAGCCAAATTACTGGCACTATGATTTTTGACCCTGTGTTATGATTTTGAAGATTGAAGATTTCTGCTATGATTATGAAAGCCAATATATTGGGAGATATAACCTTGTGTATCTTTGTATATAGAATGCTATTCATCTGTATTTATGTCTTTCTCAATATTTTCATTGAAATGAATATTGGATCACTTGTAAGACACTGGATTTTATTCACTTTTTTCAGCTATAGTGAAATGGGGCAGTCAAAACATGGATATCTCAAAAAAGTACAAGATACAGGTCCAAAAGTTTACATCATTGTAGCTCTACAACTCAGTTGTCCAGTTATTTCATGTTTTGAAGTGCCAACACAAGTTGAAAATTCTGTAACCATTTTGTATGCAATTTTCTTCCAGATTTGATGCAAAGTACTCCCCAAATCATGAGAATAGATGTAGGTGATCTCTGATAAAATAGCTACTTTGTATCCATTTTTTCTTGAGGCGTCTAAATCCATAGCCAAACATTCTATGCATACACTACTTTAACACACTCCACATGCATGCGTCTGTGCTCAAGTGCGCTCATACACACACACACACACACACACACACACACACACACACACACACACACACACACACACACACACACGCACACACGCGCACACACATGCATACACACACACACATACACACAGTGTGACTCACTGTTCTCCAAAATGCTACATGCATACAGCCCAGCATGCATTAACACATGCACAATGATGTAAAACCATAAATTCATACCAACAACATACATTTGCTATAAATACAAACAATTATTTATTGGAGAATTTGTCTCTACACAGTTATTCGAAATCTGTGGTTAATATTGGAAGAAAAGGCATGATGACTTTCAAAGTTTGTTCATGGTCAAGTATGATTTTGCAGTGTCTGAATTCAGATGGCTCATCTGTTGATTCTCCAGTCTTAAGATCTCATTACTTAAATGAAAAGGAGTTGCTTCACAGTACTGCAAATCTCTGTCAGAACAATATTTCTGGGCTGACACTTGACATTCCTAGGTGTCTGCAACAAAAAGAAGATCCTACCCATCAGAACTTCTAGTTCGTCCACTGAGTGTAAAACAATGTTGTTGTAAAAATATTACACAGATTGTGACTAACCAAACTCACTGCATATCTTTTTAGCTTTACATCGCCTTGTATAACAGCTCCCATAATTACCAACCAGCATTCTTATCCTACTGGGCTAATCCCATCTGATATGGTACATTTTCTGGCAACATCAGATTTTACACTCTATAAGGGCAATCAGTACTGTGACCTATTTTGCAGTAATATGTGGTGCACATTATGATAGCAAGCAACAGATGACCACAAATGCTTCAAGTGCAGCAGTGCTCACTACTGACTGACTCTACTATGCTTCATACTATCTGTAGGAGGTGCCACTTGACAACAGTTCAGTTTCTACTTACACGCATTGCACATTCTGGAAATTTCCAAGTTGCAAAATACTTCACTTACACTCTGGAACATCCTGTGTTAGCATACTTACTTCTCATATTAACTTACAGTAATTGTGGGAGCTTCTGAAATATTAAAACTGCCGCACTTTTGAGCTAAAGACTGCAATACTACAGTAATATGCCTGTGTTACTCATCCTACTTCCATTCCACGTAAATGACATTTGTAGAAAAAAAGTATACAATATTTACCTGCCAACATTCCAACTCGGTGAAACATATTAAACAAGAGCAGAACATTGCATTCTACCTGTGAATTTCTACTTTGGTGTACAGAATACAGAGAATTATTTGACAATTTGGCATCTGGAAAAAAAAATCCTACACAAGTAATGTAAATTATTTATCAGAAAATTGTTTTGAAAGCAGTTAGCATTTTACCTGCTAAAAATCTTATGAAATACAAGCACCCACTGTCTTCTGATCTTTGGCATCAGAAGGTGAGTTTGAGTCACTGACAGTAATTCATCAGGAAATGCATTGTGGTTGCAGGCCAGCTAACTTGAAATAACTCAGCAGATGCTTTTAGATCTTACATTACAGCAGTGACTTACACACATAATATAAATATGCATGTAGCTGTCAATATACCTCTCTGTGTGATGGTTTTATGTTTTAATTGATGTAAAATGGTTTGAAGGGCTGCTATGTACAAATGTGACTGTCTGCCTTGCCAGTCGACTTCTTTGGCTGTATGTTTTTTTTATTTTAGCAAGCAGTTTCCACACAATGCCAAAGGCAACTGAAAACATGAGGTGAAAGGGCTACCGACCTTTTTTACAAAGCTGTTTACCAAGAAAACTCACTAGATGTAAGTATCTCTTTTTAGGGGAACCTGGAAGGGCTGTTATCTTTTTAAACGAATTACTCAGATTATACAGACCCAGATGGCATCTGACAGAAGCAGACCCAGGACTACAGGACAAATTTGTTTAGCAGCTCAATCTAATTCTACCGATAACCATCCTTAAGGCTTTTCAGTTATATTTTGTTCAGCCTTATGTACCCCAGCAGTACTCTGTGTTACATAATAGCTTAGATGGTAGTATTTCATACAGAATATACATTTATAGTGTATTTTTGCACTTTGTGAAAATAAAATATAAAATAAAAAGAATATAAGAAGCATTATTCTTTGTGTAGAGCGGCAATGGTATATGATTTGGAGCTTTATTTTCTATTGTAACTGAGAAACACATTAATAACTGCTCTGAATTACATATTTCTGTATAGTTGCTAATTTCTTCCTAGATGGCCTTCTTTCTTTTTATTCAAAAGTTCCATACAGAAAAAAAAATGAATCATATTTCTATTGAATTATTTACTGTCAAGTTGTTAAAACTTAATTGAAAACATGGGATTTGGTCCCACTTAAATTACTGATGATGTTCTACTAAAGAATTTGTGTGCCTGCCTACCATAGGAAACACCACAGATGAGTAACTGGTGTTTCAGGCTTTGCTGGCTTATACACTAGCCCACACCCCTATACAATAAATACTTTTATCTTTACAGACAGCCTGAGACCATTACGTGGCATGATTCCGTTTTCTCAGGCAAAATCACATTAGATGGTCAGAGACATTTCCCCACCCACAATGCTGAATAATCCAGCAAAGAACATTACGAGTCTTGTCTTCCTGCTTCATTTCCTGCAAGGGATTTCACCATTCAGAAATGTGTTTCATCATCTTAAGATACTGTAAAAAGGTACTACAGTTCTGCAAAGCATGCCGTCTAAGGACTGTGTAGTCATTTCATAACTGAATTACAAAACTATAAACTGTGTTTCAAAAGTGTCTACCTTTTTGCCAGCACTTTTGATTCTAATAAGGTTTTATTTGACCAGTATCATGAGAAATTTAAATATTTAAAGTCTATGTAATATAAATTGTATATAGTGTGGGGGTTTTCACACTCATGCTTGTGTGTGTGTGTGTGTGTGTGTGTGTGTGTGTGTGTGTGTGTGTGTGTGTATGTATGAGTGCATGTCACAGCCAGTATATCCTAAACTTAAAAGCAGTGTGTGTGTGTGTGTGTGTGTGTGTGTGTGTGTGTGTGACAATATACTCTTAAGGGTGGCTGCATCTCTGTAGCATGGCTCTCCATTAGAGATAAGCACCACAGATTTTGCAGACATTCATACACTGTAACCTTTCAGCAGTTTGTTAGTGTCTTTTTGGCTGATACCATCATCTTTACAACATATAACACTCTATCTATAAGCCTGACAGCCCTTATATAAGGTATGCTATTGCCTCATTTCATTAGAAGAACAAACAGAAAAACAGAGATAACATCTAGGTTATGTTGCTAGGTTAATAACTGATGTACTGCTGCAGACGGAAAGTCAGATTTGCATAGTTCTGAGACTGCTACTCAGTGTGTTGGCAGGGTACACATTACTCCTTATCTTTGTGCCCTGATTCACTTATACATCAACAAATGAAGCTCAGTATTTACACTCACATAAAAGGAATCCATCTAAAACGTCTTTTATGACAAAGAAAACTGCCCAAAGTAAGCAATCCATATAATCACAGACACTTACATCTTCTTTTTACTAAAGTACAGAAATACTCTAGAGATCCCTTCATTGCTATGTTTTGAAACCATACATCTCAACCTCTTAGCACAAGAAATTTGGACAAAGTCTAAAATTTTAGGGGGCAAAGGCCTCAAAATAGGGACAGATTTTAACTATTGCTCTTATTAACATAGAAAGTTGCTGGAATATCAATATTTGTGTTAGCGTGCATTTTCTGAAGGATTTAAGTCTTAAACTCAAATGTATATCATTATTTAATTACTTCAATCCTCAAAGATTTGTCAGAAAACCACAAATTTTATGAAGAACAGACCAAAAATATGAGGCAAAAATATGGACAGTTGAAAGGTACGTTTGAAACTCTAGTTTCTAATTGGTAATATATTATTTTTTCTTCTGGTATATAATGTGGCATTAACATTTGCAACACATCATTACTGAATTTATTGTGTCTGAAATCTTAGCAATTCATTGACTGGTTACAACTTCAGGTCAAAGGTTTACAGTAAAATCAAACTGCTGCCAAACATCAGTAACTGTGCTTCTACCCATAACCCCATGAGACACTATGAAGAAAAGTACACAGAAATGCATCTGACTAGCTGAACTAACCATAAGATCATAGGATTGTATAATTTAAGGCAATTGAGTTATAAGGCCCTTTATACCCTGCCAATACCTACCTGATGCTCTACCCTTCCTCCTCTCAATAAAGGCAAAACAGGACAGTCCTGGAGTAAATGTATGGGTACCTTTACAATCATCCAGCTTTAGTTTGAAAGATGTTTGGGTGCACTTTGCTTAACTTACAAGGAGGTTTGTTCCAGAGGTGGGGTAGGCATTATATAATAAATTTGTCTTTTCAGTGCATTTTATGTGCTGGTGGAGATTTAAGTCCATAGGACTGTTATTGGTAGAGCTATCTGACTTGCAAGATATGAAATCAAGGATGATGGGGTTTCTATTGGTGTGGAACACATAGGAGCCTATAACAAACCAAGTAAAGGCATGGAGTGTCAAACCTTTCCTATTTGCTAATGGACTTTAGACCAATAATCTGCTTACCTAGGCCCTCCAGGGCCTTTCCAGTTGATTAATATGACAAGAAAGGTACATCACAAAGGGAGCATTGTGCTCAATAATTGGTTTAATAAGGGCTGCATAAACAGTGATGACGTCTTTTCACCTGGATAATATGCCTTTAGATATTATTTATGAAAAATAGAAGGATTTTCTGACTAATGCTGCTACTACATGGTGGTCAAAGAAGAAGTTTCCATGATTCCTGATTACATTATCATTTTCAAGTGTGGTGTTGGCTATAATGTACAATAAGGGAGAGAATTGTTTACCAAATGTGACAATACTACACTTTTTTGCATTTAATATTTGCCCTTTCTGTACACCACTTGTTTACAAGGGTTAGTTCCTGCTGTCAGGCATTTGTATCAGAGGAATATTACACAATAATGCCCAGTTTACAGTCATCTGCAAACTTAGCTAATCAAAAGTCCTGATTTACAGTCTGGAGATTGGAGAAGAAGACTTCAAAAAGGAGGGGTCTCAGTACTGAACCCCAGAACATACCACTAGTTACCTTCATACATTCTGAGGAGGCATTTGCCACCTCAACAATGTTGGTTCTATCTTTCAGCCATTTACCAGATGGCTATCCACCTTAGCATAACATGTATGGGTCTACTTTTAAGGCACTTAACTTGTTTCTGATGCCAACATGAGGTATTGTATCAAATGCGCTGGCCAGATCCAAAAACGCTTTGTGAAAAGAATGACCTCTGTCAACAACCTGTGTATTTATCAAAGAAGTTAACTAAATTAAGTAGGCAAACTGATATAAGTCTAGCTTGATAAAGTTTCTAATATCATAGCTAATGAGGTCTGATGTGATGCATTCGGGTCTACTTTAGATCACTGAAAACTTAAACTCTCGAGCGCTCACATGATCAAAAATGCAGATATTTGATAATCATTTTTTGGATTGCAGTACAGTGGAGATCAGGATATTTGCCCTTTCCTCACTGTAGTATGATCTCGGAGTTGGAATATATATTTAGTGGGGATGTGAGGGGGTGCAGCCCCCCACAATAGCGATTTTGAATACCTGCATATTCGCTCATGTGAGCACTCGAGATTTTAAGTTTTCAGTGATTATAAAGTAGACCCATGCATTCTATGGCACTTTAAGTCAGAAAAGTCAGTTAATGGGTGTAACGTTTTCTGAGTCAGTGGTAGCGCCATCATTGTGAAGGGGTATTAACACTTATTTTTGCAATACTTTAGGGACAGATCGTGTAGGAAAGCTCAGGTTAAACAATTTAAGTAGAGGTTCTACAAGGGCACGTTTGATGCTATTTATTATGCCTCCAAGTGAATTATCATGCCATATGGAAGTAATATTTTTGGTTTTAGACACCGCTTTCAGTACATCTTCCTTTGTGATATTATGCAACATAAGAGAAGAAATTGAAGAATTATGGCAGTGGATTCAGGGGTAAAGTTTGTTCTACATTTGTGTGCTAGTATAGTTGGTATGCTTTCTGGGTCTGGGTCTGAGTTGGTGGTACCATTTTGGATAAGTTCAGAACACAGCTGGGTGTTATCCCTTAGTTTCCCAATGTAGCTAAGGACTCATAATTATTCTTGCCTTCAGAAGCTAGTTTAACTTCACAATTTTCCTTAGTAGCCCTGATAGTAGCTTTTAGTTCTTTATTAATATTTTAATGCAGTCTTTAATAGGAAAAAGTCCTAAGGGACTTAGAATTTTTAAATATCCTAATAATGTGAGGCAAAATAGTTGGCTTTATCAGCAGTTAACTGAACTGTTCAACAAAACTGGTATTGAATTACTTAAATTAATGGTACGTAACTATAAGAGTCAAAGAGAGGTTTTGTTGAACGAAATTAATTCTCTACATGACAAAGTTACCTGTGATAGTGTTTTTGATTTTGACAAAGCAAAATATGAAGCTCTTTTCAGGGAAGTGGACAATTTTTGTGATAAAATAATTAACAGGAAAATTAGGAAACTAGAGAGAGATTTATTAGAATATAGGAAGGGGAGAGCCTATCCACTTTTTAAAGCCTTTCCTGCTTCTTTTAATTCTGATAATGTATTCACAGGAGGGGTGGATGTAGATTGTGACAATGCTAACAGTAGTGAACACTCAGGTTACCCTTTAGGACAACCATCTGTGAGAAGAAGTGACAGATTGGCAGAAAAGCAGAGGAATCATTCTTACCAGAACCCCCAATATTTCAGGGGGGGCAGATACACAGGGAAGAGTCGGAATTACCGTCAGACCTAATCCCTTGAGGAGAATGTTCATATTGGAGACAGGCTAGGTATGAACACTGTTTATGATGAAAGAGTACGCAAAAAGGACAATTTTATTATTTTTAATTTTACAGATATGACTATTAATGATGTACATTTTAAACTATTTACTAAAGTGTTTCATTTTGTACCCTCCCAACCCAGATCTCTGGTGAATACGTTGACTGACCTTAAAACGTTTATCAGACAACTTAATTTAACAATTTTTTTCAAGGGTCAAGATGTGAACAGACCTGAGTTGAGTAGGAAAAGTCTGTTTAATCCCCCTATCAACCAGTCACTAAAAATATTTGAGGAAATGGTAGAAAGAGAGGTTAGGCAACTGGATGTTAAGGGAAAGTCAGTCACGAACCTTTCAGATGGTGAAATGTCTCTACTTAAACAATTGTGGGAGGAAAAATGTAGAGTGATGAAGCCAGACAAGGGGGTGGGGTTGTTCTGATGTACACAGTTGATTATGACACATTCATGTATAATATTTTACAGGATCTAGATCATTACACTGTCGTTTCACATAATGAGATCAATATTGCTCATTCTAAAATTAACTATTATTTACTGGATCACCTACTGCAGGGTAGTATTAACGAGAAATTATACAATTATCTGCATGTAGAGAAGCCCAGGATACCCTGTATATTCGGGATTCCCAAAACCCACAAAAGGATTGATAACATGAAATTCAGACCTATCGTAGTGGGAGCTGGAAGTATCACTGAACCTTTGGCTACCTATGTTGATTTGAAACTAAAGAAGTTTATTAACTCTGTGTCACATATTACTAAAGATTTGTGGGATTTCTTGGGATAAATTTGGCTCAGAGATCTTCCTAGTAACTATTGATGTGGTTGAATTATTCCCCAGCATCCCGCACGAGGTGGGACTGGAATGGTTTGGGGAAATTTTACTGACAGAATCTGGTTTAGATGGAAACACTATCAACTCGATTCTGGATTTTATGGATACCATCCTTAGGAATAATTTTATTCATTTTAATGGGGAGTTTCACCAGCAAAGGAAAGGTGTTGCTATGGGGGCAGCTTGTGCCCCCCTATATGCAAACTGCGTGTTATATTACTGGGAACAGAGGTTTGTCCTTAATACTGATTGGCAGGGTTATATCACCTTTTATACCCGATATTTGGATGACATCTGTCTATTATGGGATGGTCCCAAGGACAAATTTGATGAGTTTATGATATATCTTAATCGCTCAACGGAATTTCTAGCTTTCACACGCACTGTTAGTGATTCTAGTATTAATAACTGTTTTCAGTCCAAATTGTACAGGAAGTCTTCATTCTCAAATTCATACTCACATTTTGAGAGCGGACACCCTTATTACTAAATGAAAGGTATAGTGAAGGGTCAAATGAATGACTAGTGCGAATTCAGAATTCTTAGAGGAGATTATGACTCTGACTTCATTATTCCTTGAAAGAGGATAGCCTAAACAAATGATTGACCAGTTAGCTAATGAGGTAATTGAGAACAGGGACATTTTTTTCCCCTGTTAGGCACTGGAATTAATGGTGTCGAGAGAGTAGAGAATGTGGAGCACAAGCACAAGGGGGCTTTCATTCACACCTTTACAAGTACATCAACACAGGTGGAGGACACTATAAAGAAATACTGGCCTATCTTAATGGTCAATGAGGACACCAGTTAATATCTCCCGAACCACCCCACCTTCATTAGAAGGAGGGACACTAATTTAAAGGAGCTTTTTGAAAAGAAGAATTTTATAGTATGGACAGGTGGGGGACTTAGATATGGTGACAGAACACCACGCCTCACACGTACAGCATGCATGGCCCAACCAAGACTAGAAAACACAAAAGGCCAGCATGAATAGTCCAACGCTTTATTGGAAAATCTGAAATTGGACATAAAAATGCCCCAACAATAAATCCAACCTTCAAACCAGTTTCGGCAGTATGCCTTCTTCAGTGAAGTAAAAAAAATATATATTAAGAATGAAGCATCATGCATTTTTATAAAGACAGTCAGTCAGCATTAGCCAATGGTATGTTCCAACCCTGTCTATCTAATGAATATTAATTGGAGTTCGGAATAGCATTATGAATTGCTTATAAATCATGACCAAAATAATAGTGTTGACACCAGTCTTAATCCATGCATATAAGTTGTTACAAAAAGAATGGTGAAAGTAACCACACCATATAACCATACACCAAATACAATAGAGTTACTCAACAACTGGAACCCACAATGTAAACTTCTGATCACTGCCAAAAGATATATATAACCAAAAGAATAGCCAAAAAATATATATATGTGTATATATAATATGCATATATATAAACAATTACATAATAATTATTAATAAAAATCAAGTTAATCCAAAACATATATATATATATATATATATATATATATATATATATATATATATATATATGTAAAAAATATATATACATATGTCTCAGATAAATTTCAAAGATTATCTAATACAACCTTATATAGCATTGTACCCATAGGACAATAGCTGAATAAAAAGTATTTATCATAAATGGTCATTAAGACCAGGAGGAAACAGAGCTCCAAGATGGATAATCCAATATTTTTCTTTGTGACTAAGTATGTTTTGCCATCCTTGCTGATGGCTCCTGTCCCCAATGATCCTATCTGCGACAGTAAACATAAACTTGGCTGAAGGATGTTTAGTTGTATGTTGAAACAGTGCATTGGTTGGCTTTTTATTCCATATGTCACTCCGATGTTCTCCTATTCTAATTCAAAGGGAACGCGATGTTTTGCCCACATAAAAAGCTGAGCATTGACATGTGGCCAAATATATCAACCAACTACTGGAACAGTTACCAAAAATCCTTAAATCATATACTTTACTTGTGTTACCACTTGTAAATGGTTTTATTTTATTTACCTGATTACAGGATATGCAATGGCCACATGGAAAAGTTCCCAGAAGTACGTCCCCCATAATGGTTAATTGTTTGTATTTCGCCCCTCCACTCTCCTGATGTTTATAATGGGAAAATAAAGAACCTAAAGTTCTACCCCTTCTGGAAGACATTTGACATTTACAACCCAAAATCTCACATAAATAATTATTGGCCAATAGAATATTCCAATTATCATTCAAGATATTCCTGATTACCTGATGATTTCTTCCAAAAGTGGTGACAAATCTCAAGGTAGAATCCTGTGGTCTACATGAGTGATCCCTATATTCAAGCAATCTACTTCTCTGCTGTTGCCCAGACCAAGTACTAGCAGATACAATGTCAAAAGGACGATATCCCCTCTCTAAGAATCTGTGTGTTAAATCATTTTTGGCATCCTCATAATCCATTAGCGAGGAGCTTATACATTTTATTCTCAGAAATTGAGATTTGGGAATATTCCGGATGGTGTGGCGTGGGTGCATACTAGATGCATGGAGTAACGTATTATATTGAGGGTATTTGCGATGAATCTTAGTACCAAGAGTATTATCTTTGTTTCTATAAACAGTAACATCTAAGAAGTCAATATGATCACGATTAGATATAACCTTAAACTCAATTCCCCAGACGTTACTGTTAAGATATTCCATAAATTCTTGTAGATACCCTAAATCTGCACGCCACACCATCCAGCAATCGTCCAAGTACCTGCACCAAATATCCATTTCTACCATGTATATGTTGTGTGATAGATTATATATAAGGCATTCCTCTAAGTAGGCCATGAATAAATCGGCATAAATGGGGGCAAATGATGCCCCCATAGCCATCCCTTGGAGTTGCCAATAATATTCCCCTTGGAAATAAAAAACGTTTTTGTTCAGTACATGTTCGGACATACAGATAATAAGTGTGTTTAGGCCTGGTGGATATAAATCCGCTTTCTCTAACCAAAACTGTAGAGCTTGCAAACCAGCCCAGTGTGGTATGCTGGTGTAAAGAGACCTGACATCAAGCGTGCACATTAGCCAATGCGATTCAATTTGTGTATCCTGTATGATTTGTAAAAATTGTGTGGTGTCTTGGATTCTTGCTCTCACATATTTGAGTAAGGGTTTGAGTTTCTGGGTTAGAAACACTGATAGTGGTTCAGTAAGTGAACCTTGACCTGAAACAATCGGTCTACCTGATGGTGTAGTAAGGGATTTGTGTATTTTAGGAAGCAGATATAATATTTGTTTCGAGGGATCTGTTACTGTTAAATGTTGAGCTGTACTATGTGAAATAATGCCCTCCTCAACTGCTGTATCCAGAAAGGCATCTATTTCCTTCTTAAATTTTGGAGTGGGGTCTATACCCATAAACATATAACATCTAGTGTCTGATAATTGACGAAGACCTTCCTGAATATAATAATCCATATCCAAAATAACAACTGCCCCGCCCTTATCAGCTTGCAGTATAACAATATTGTTATTATCTTTGAGTTCCATCAAGGCTTTCCTTTCAGCCGAGTCAATATTTTCCTGCAAAATCTGAGATTCAAAGGGTGGAAAGTGTAAATCTCTTAATACAGCTTGTTGAAATGTAGCTACATATTTGTTCATAGGTGGCTGAAACGTTGATTTATGGAATCTAAATTCAGCAGCTCTATCAACACTAGCTGTATTCTGATCTGAAAAAAATATTTTCAAGTTAAGGCAACGACAAAAATCCAAAACATCTAATGTAGTCTGATATTGATCACAAAAAAGCTAGGTACAAACCCCAATCCTTTATTTAAAAGTTTATGTTGATTGGTTTTTTAACCAGGTTGCAAACAGCCGATAATGGTACAAATCAATGGAATTGAACATACAGGACTATATTTGAATATTCTATATAATAGCTACAATTTGGCCTATGTGTTTACTGGTTTCTAAATTGTTTTCCTTAATCAAAAACACATTTTGTGAATGATAATTTTTTATGAACAATTCTATTTGGGAAGTTTGATTTATAGATACTAAATTGTATGGGAACATATAAGGTGTCAGGTTGGGCCGATATTTCGAATTGTTGTTACCCAATAAGGATTCGAGTTCTCTGGTAAACACAATACACTATATATATGTATACATATATTTTTACATGTTTACTTATGTTTTCTGAACTAAGTTTAAACCAGAGAATATACAGTGTAAAGATATTGGCCCTCATGAGTATAGGTTGGCAATAGGTATTATTGAATTAAGTTTATAGATTTAGTCTATGCTGTTTTTCTTGTCCTTCTCTCTACTCATTCTCATACACATCCCTTGTTGATACCTTCATCTTGGTTAATATTTTCATTGTCCTCACTGAAGTTTTTCTTCAGGAGTTATATTTTTTGGACTATTTTGTAAATCTTTTATTAAAAATGGAGTTGGACAATATTTTGGAGGGGTTGTGTGCTGATCGGGAAGATATCAGGGCGTTTGGACTGGATTCTATCCCAAGCAACAACTCTAGTCAGCCAATTAATAATATACATGATGGATGCCAAGTGGCGTTTTTAAATTTGGAAAAGGGCCTTAAAGGGCTACAAGCAAATATATGGCACTTGAGGTTATTTAAGGCATACTTGCTTAAGAATATGGTTCCTAGAGGACTTCGTATAAGACTTCGGCCGATGGTCAGCAGATCTGAACAGAGGTTGACCGATGAATGGAATCAAGCAGTACAAGATGGCTCTATGGCCTTTGTAAAGATTTTGGCTTCCTATTATGAGAGGGCGATTGACAATAACATATCAGAAGTTAGAAATTTAAGTTCTGAATGTAAAAAATTTATGTCATCTACTAATTATGAAAATTTGGTGACAGAATTGTCCAAAGAATTAACAACATATGATAAAACTACCAAGGACAGGAAGGTTAAAAAATTCAACAGGGATGTCATGGACTATAGTAGAGGACAACCATTTGAAATACAAAGATCAGTTAGATTTAAGGAATCTAGTCCGGGTGTGAGTGGGGGTAGGACAAGAAAAAGGCCTAGGTCTATCTTAAAACATAATGAAAAATCTTATACCAGTACGTCTGGGGATGAGTCCTCTCTTACTGATAGCGAAGCTATACCATTAGCAGAATCGCCTGTCAGGAATAGAACTAACAGTACAATCCCTTTAGAAGGGGTAGGAAATACAGAGGGGGCGGAAACATACCAACTGGCATAGGTACAGAATCAGTGGAGGGTTTGATTCAAATTTTGCAGAAACAATAGAAACAGGTTGTAACAATGTTTTAAATTTATCTAACACTGTGTTAACTGATGATCAACATAAACTTTTAAATAAAGGATTGGGGTTTGTACCTAGCTTTTTTTGTGATCAATATCAGACTACATTAGATGTTTTGGATTTTTGTCGTTGCCTTAACTTGAAAATATTTTTTTCAGATCAGAATACAGCTAGTGTTGATAGAGCTGCTGAATTTAGATTCCATAAATCAACGTTTCAGCCACCTATGAGCAAATATGTAGCTACATTTCAACAAGCTGTATTAAGAGATTTACACTTTCCACCCTTTGAATCTCAGATTTTGCAGGAAAATATTGACTCGGCTGAAAGGAAAGCCTTGATGGAACTCAAAGATAATAACAATATTGTTATACTGCAAGCTGATAAGGGTGGGGCAGTTGTTATTTTGGATATGGATTATTATATTCAGGAAGGTCTTTGTCAATTATCAGACACTAGATGTTATATGTTTATGGGTATAGACCCCACTCCAAAATTTAAGAAGGAAATAGATGCCTTTCTGGATACAGCAGTTGAGGAGGGCATTATTTCACATAGTACAGCTCAACATTTAACAGTAACAGATCCCTCGAAACAAATATTATATCTGCTTCCTAAAATACACAAATCCCTTACTACACCATCAGGTAGACCGATTGTTTCAGGTCAAGGTTCACTTACTGAACCACTATCAGTATTTCTAACCCAGCAACTCAAACCCTTACTCAAATATGTGAGAGCAAGAATCCAAGACACCACACAATTTTTACAAATCATACAGGATACACAAATTGAATCGCATTGGCTAATGTGCACGCTTGATGTCAGGTCTCTTTACACTAGCATACCACACTGGGCTGGTTTGCAAGCTCTACAGTTTTGGTTAGAGAAAGCGGATTTATATCCATCAGGCCTAAACACACTTATTATCTGTATGTCCGAACATGTACTGAACAAAAACGTTTTTTATTTCCAAGGGGAATGTTATTGGCAACTCCAAGGGATGGCTATGGGGGCATCATTTGCCCCCATTTATGCCGATTTATTCATGGCCTACTTGGAGGAATGCCTTATATATAATCCATCACACAACATATACATGGCAGAAATGGATATTTGGCACAGGTACTTGGACGATTGCTGGATGGTGTGGCGTGCAGATTTAGGGTATCTACAAGAATTTATGGAATATCTTAACAGTAACGTCTGGGGAATTGAGTTTACGGTTATATCTAATCGTGATCATATTGACTTCTTAGATGTTACTGTTTATAGAAACAAAGATAATACTCTTGGTACTAAGATTCATCGCAAATACCCTCAATATAATACGTTACTCCATGCATCTAGTATGCACCCATGCCACACCATCCGGAATATTCCCAAATCTCAATTTCTGAGAATAAAACATATAAGCTCCTCGCTAATGGATTATGAGGATGCCAAAAATGATTTAACACACAGATTCTTAGAGAGGGGATATCGTTCTTTTGACATTGTATCTGCTAGTACTTGGTCTGGGCAACAGCAGAGAAGTAGATTGCTTGAATATAGGGATCACTCATGTAGACCACAGGATTCTACCTTGAGATTTGTCACCACTTTTGGAAGAAATCATCAGGTAATCAAGAATATCTTGAATGATAATTGGAATATTCTATTGGCCAATAATTATTTATGTGAGATTTTGGGTTGTAAATGTCAAATGTCTTCCAGAAGGGGTAGAACTTTAGGTTCTTTATTTTCCCATTATAAACATCAGGAGAGTGGAGGGGCGAAATACAAACAATTAACCATTATGGGGGACGTACTTCTGGGAACTTTTCCATGTGGCCATTGCATATCCTGTAATCAGGTAAATAAAATAAAACCATTTACAAGTGGTAACACAAGTAAAGTATATGATTTAAGGATTTTTGGTAACTGTTCCAGTAGTTGGTTGATATATTTGGCCACATGTCAATGCTCAGCTTTTATGTGGGCAAAACATCGCTCCTTTGAATTAGAATAGGAGAACATCGGAGTGACATATGGAATAAAAAGCCAAACAATGCACTGTTTCAACATACAACTAAACATCCTTCAGCCAAGTTTATGTTTACTGTCGCAGATAGGATCATTGGGGACAGGAGCCATCAGCAAGGATGGCAAAACATACTTAGTCACAAAGAAAAATATTGGATTATCCATCTTGGAGCTCTGTTTCCTCCTGGTCTTAATGACCATTTATGATAAATACTTTTTATTCAGCTATTGTCCTATGGGTACAATGCTATATAAGGTTGTATTAGATAATCTTTGAAATTTATCTAAGACATATGTATATATATTTTTTACATATATATATATATATATATATATATATATATATATATATGTTTTGGATTAACTTGATTTTTATTAATAATTATTATGCAATTGTTTATATATATGCATATTATATATACATATATATATTTTTTTGGCTATTCTTTTGGTTATATATATCTTTTGGCAGTGATCAGAAGTTTACATTGTGGGTTCCAGTTGTTGAGTAACTCTATTGTATTTGGTGTATGGTTATATGGTGTGGTTACTTTCACCATTCTTTTTGTAACAACTTATATGCATGGATTCAGACTGGTGACAACACTATTATTTTGGTCATGATTTATAAGCAATTCATAATGCTATTCCGAACTCCAATTAATATTCATTAGATAGACAGGGTTGGAACATACCATTGGCTAATGCTGACTGACTGTCTTTATAAAAATGCATGATGCTTCATTCTTAATATATATTTTTTTTACTTCACTGAAGAAGGCATACTGCCGAAACCGGTTTGAAGGTTGGATTTATTGTTGGGGCATTTTTATATCCAATTTCAGATTTTCCAATAAAGCGTTGGACTATTCATGCTGACCTTTTGTGTTTTCTAGACTTAGATATCGTACCCACAAATGTGGGGCCTGTCGACAATCTTATTTTATTCTTGATAAGAGTGTGATATTTATTCCATCTAGGGGGTTTAGAATTAAGGCTTTTAGGTATCACAATTGTGGAACTAAAGGGGTGGTATACATTGGGATTTGTGAAATCTGCCAGAGTTTTTACATTGGTAAAACTGAGAGACCACTAAGGAGAAGGGTGTATGAGCATTTGTATGAGGTATTCAAGGGAAAGGAATCAAATGCTTTTTTTAGGCATTCCTTGTCCTGTAAGGAGATGAAAATTAAGTTTTTTGTGTTGGAACAGGTTTTAGTTGATCTACGAGGTGGGAGTTGGGAGTCCAAGTTGGAATACAGGGAATTGTTCTGGCAGCTCAAGTTGGATGCGGGCAGAACTCCTGGACGTAATGATTGTATTAGTATCAACAGCGTACTAAAACTCAGGGCTGACAAATTATAATGCAACCACTGGGTTTGTTATATTAATTTGTTGCTGCTATCCTGTTTGTTTTGTTTTATCTGGATGTATTTTATTGGATTTATAGAGGTTAAGAATTAATAACAATTGCACGTTTTTTCTGCATATTTATTTACTATTATTATGTTTATATTTCATATTTATAATATTTTTATGATAATTATGTGTATTTTATGAATATGATTAACAATGTTTTATGAGAGGGTAACATTTCCTTATGTTTTCCTATTCAGCTTAGTGGGTTACATAGGGTTAATGAATTATTTTACTTCATTTCTTTACTTGAACTGATTTGTGGATGTTAATTGGTTTCAATCAAATATTTAAGGGAAGTAATGGACTTGATTCTTTGTTCCGAGGAAGCCTGGTATTTTACTATGTGAAAGCGCTCTCAACTGTACTTCTTGTGTGTATTGCCATTGTTTTACTGTGTACCTGCTATTAATTTATCGTATTTTATTGAATTGATTAAACGTATACTGAATCTACAGTCCTGTTTGCCTTGGATCTGTGCTGTTTGGTTAAAAAAATTAGATCTGTCATATGATTTAAGTGTTTTATTTTCACTTGTTATTGATTTTATTTAAGCTGGTAGACCACCAACGTGCTCTTTTTTAAACTTTCCATTATATTTGGCTCTAGTAAGGACAGACAGGTCTAGACATTACTCTTCAACATCTAATTCTGACTTTAGCTGGTCTTCAGCATCTCTGATTTGGTAAGCATGTTCTCTCTGAACCATATTCCATCTGATCAATACCTTGCAATTTCTTCTGCCAGTATATGTGTGTAATACTCTTTTGATCTATAGATGTGTCAGTATATGTAGGTAATACTCTGCTGGCCCATGGATGTGTCAGTATATGCATGCAATACTCTGTTGGTCCATAGATATGTCAGTATATGTATGTAGCACCTCAATGGCCCTCTTCAAAAGAAATCTTGATGAGTGGATGGGAAATATAAAATTCACCCCAGGCCCAGAGATCACTCAAGTGGCTTTACTCGACAGAGGCACTGGGAACTAAGCTCGGGTGGCACAATGCCAGGGTAATCCTATGGGCTAGGCTTGTAAAGGACCCAGGGCCATTAGCCTAGTACACACCTATGAACCTATAATATCCTACTTCTCCATAGATATGTCAGTGTATGTATACAATACTCTGATGGTCCGTAGATGTATGTAACACTCTGTTGGTCCTTAAATTTGCCAATATACATGTGTAATATTCTATTGATCATAGATGTGCTAGTATACATATGTAATATTCTTAGT
This sequence comes from Protopterus annectens, assembly GCF_019279795.1. Taxonomy (NCBI): domain Eukaryota; kingdom Metazoa; phylum Chordata; order Ceratodontiformes; family Protopteridae; genus Protopterus; species Protopterus annectens. Next base: position 351,057,288 of record NC_056751.1, read on the forward strand.
CCATAGATGTGTCAGTATGTGTATGTAATACTCTGGTCCATAGATGTGTCAGTATATGTATGTAATACTTTGCTGGTCCATAGATATGTCAGTATATGTATGCAATACTCTATTGGTACTTTTATTTGCCAGTATATTTACATAATACTCTGTTGGCCCATAGATGTATCAGTCGTTTTTAATTTCTCCAAGTCTTTTGGATTGCAAATACTATGACGGGAATGGACCCCGTTTCTAAGTTAAAGTATAATTAAAGTTCATGAAATTAGTATTGTTTCACTCTTTGATATCAGCCAAAAGTTCTCTTCGCAGCACCCGCAATGTGCCCAGTAATGACTCCTTCTGCAATTCGTATGGTGTTACATGAATTGGTAACATATTTAAATACGACTGTAAATTATTTTTTATAAGACCAGTTGCTCCTACTACTATTGGAACTGTCTGGATATCTTTCTTCCATGTGGCTCTCGTTTCTGCCTGCAGATCAATGTATTTTATGACTTTGTGTCTCTCTGTGCACAAGACACTGTTGTCACTAGGTGTGGTGATTTCAATAATCAATGCTACTTTTGTCTTCTTTTCTTGGATCATTATATCCAGTTTTCTAGCATGTATCTTTTGAACTGTTGGTATTGGGTGATCTCATATGATATAAACTTCATCATTTTCTATGATTCTTTGTGGCTCATGTTTCCAGTGTTTTTCAGCCACTTTGATACCATAATGTTTGCACAATCTCCAGTGTAACAGTCTTGCCACAGTATTATGCCTTTCAATATACAGTCCCTCTGCCATTAGTGCGTCTCAACCAGCAACAAGGTGTGTGACTGCTTCCAATTCGGTTTTACAAAATCTACATATGCCTGTTTCTCCCACATGTTCAATGGACTTTGTAAAACAGCGTGTACGTAGCCCACTATCTTGGGCTGCCAATAGTAACCTTTTATTTCTTGATGTGAATTCACCTCTCCTTAACCATTCCTGCGTATGTTCTTGATCAACATGAGGCTCTTCCAGTTTTCTATACTTGCAACTATATTTATGTTTTTTCCGCATTTCTTGCCTTCTCATCTGGCCCATCACCTTATATTCTTTCTTTTGTTTTTTAGCGCATTCAGTTGTTGCCTGGTTTTTATCTACTTATGGTATGATTTCCATTCCTGCTTGACGTCAATATGCTTCTGCTAAATTAAGCAGAGATGTCATCTTAGATTTATTCTCCTCATGTTTCAAAACTTTCACTACATTTGGATCTTGTGAAGTCAGTAGATATGTGTGGAGTCCCACGATTGCAGATCTATACATGTAATCAATTTCAAGGAGGCGCATCCCTCCTTTGGAATGGGGAATATATAATCTTGGTATACACTGATTTTTAAAAATCATTTGGTAAGCATGAAGCATCCTTCTTGTTTTAATAGCCAATATATCTAACACTTTTTGGGGCCAGTCAGTCACTCCAAAACTATAAGTTAGGACATGAAGAGCAAATTGATTTATGACTTGGATTTTGTTCCTAGATGTCAATGCTGTTTTCAGGATTAATTTAAGTCTTCTAAAGTACTCCTTACTGAGCTTTATTCATATTTGTTCATGTTTTATTGCAGATCCTTCATCAATTCCCAAGTATTTATACACTCCCTCTTGCTCAAGTTCTTTTATATCACATTCCTGTCCCAAACTGATGTTCTCCTAATACTGCAGTTTTCTCCTCCTTTAAAGGTTGCTTTTGCACATTTATCAAAACCAAATGACATTCTAATATCATCTGAAAAAGTTTTAGCAACCTGCAGCTGTGCTTTCAGTTCCTCTTCTGATGAGCTATACTGATTTAAATCATCGATAAAGAGAAGATGAGAAGTCATTAGACTTTGTTGTTTTCTAGAAGCCAAATTGTAGCCATGGTCTAAGCTGTTAACTCATTCACTCCAGTGGAGCTCAGGAAGTTTGCACTGTAACTTTTAATGGATGGATTCTTAGCCTTTTAACAGAATCAAATTATGTCCTCATATTTGAAACAAATGTTCACATCTCTTGAACCATAAGGTTTAGGAAAGAAGTGTAAATGGCAAACCCTTGAGCCACAAACTATTTTTATAGTGGTAGTATTATTTTGGTTCTAGGTCTTAAACTGAATTTTATAAGTCACAGTAAAGACAGTAACTATTACATTTGTAATATTTTGTGACAACTTACAATATCTCAACAACCACTCAAGTTACACATATACTGTCAGCAGTATTTTATTCATCTAGCTGAGAGCTTTTATATGAGGCTAAGGAGTTCTGTCTGTGTTGCTTGGTTGTTGAGATATTTAGAAAAATGTGAAAATTATATCTATATAAATTAATAACATAAAAACAACAGTTAACATCTTTTTACCTGCACTAGATAGTGGTCAAATATTAATGCATTTGAGTTTGCCATTGTGTAAGCTTTAAGATGAAATCTTTTAAAACCTTGTACGTAGCAGCATAGTTTTGGAATTATTGATGCAAATATGAACAAGCAATATTTGATACCTAGAGGCATCAGTAAGAGTTAACTACAGATGTACCTTGAGGCATCATTCGGATGTAATGAGTTAAGTAAACAGCTTAATGGATTAATGGCAAGGCAGAATAGCAACGGTGACAGAGAGTCACCCTGGAATATCCCCCTTTAAGTTTTTATCCTTGGGATAATAATCTGTCCTTTATCATGGCTTAATTGCAAAGTGGTCTGCCACTGTTTCATGGTTACTGTAATGTAGTCAATCACTGTAGGGTGTATCTTATACATTTTTAAGCACTCTTTTATCCATGAATGTGGGATACTATCAAATGCTTTTTGTAGTCAATCCATGCCATACTTAGATTCTTCCCCTTCTTACAGTCTCCACTATAATGTTGTTTAACAACAAATGATCCTTTGTTCCATATGACTTTCCTTTATTGACCTTTTGTTCTACTGCCATAATTGAGTTTTCTTCTAAATGACTATAAATTCTGTCGGTGTCAATTCCCATGTATAGTTTATACATCGTTGGACAAGTTATTGGTCTATAATTTTTACGGTAGCTTGCAGGTTCACTCTTAAGTAAGAGCATTGTTTTTTCTGTTGTTAACCAGTGTGGTGTGTGTTCGGGGTGCGCATATAAATAGTTCTTTCTCATGGCTAAATCCTTGTGCAAAGAAGTTAATACTTTAAGCCAAAAGTTAGGTACTGCATCTGGGCCCGGGGTTTTCCAGTTAGAGGCTTTTCTCAACTTTGCTCCAATCTCTCTGGCTGTTATTTCATCCCATTTCATATCCTGTACCTTTAAACTTCTTATTCTTTCTTTTACTTCTTCTAACCATTTAGCATCTTTGTTATGTTCCACAGGATCTTCATAGATACTTCTCCAAAATGTATCTACTTCCTCTTTTTTTGGTGGTCTTTCAATTCCTTTTACCTTATTTCCCAATTCTCTATAAAACTTTTTTGGGCCATTAATAAATTGCTTATTTTGTGCTTTTCCCTTATATTTATTTTTGTATCTTCTAAGTCTTTCTGCCTGTTTTGAAATTTTTAGTTTATCTCCAATAGTGCATAATAGACCCTGGTCTGTTCCAATACTGCGCATTGCTTTTATCACGTCTATCTTTCTTAGTATTTTTGTTGATCTATTCCCTCTTCTATAATCTTCTAACAATGACACTTCTTGTCTTAGCTGCTTTATAGCTTTCTCTATTTGATATTTCCATGATGGTATTCGCTTTCACCCCCTCTTTTCCCTTACTACCCTGTGTTCCTGTGGTAGAACTTTATCAGTTATTAATTTAGCAGCACAGTAATATATTCTGTTTACTTCTGTTATATCAACTCTATGGACAGTCCTAATTACTGTGTTCATTTGTTTTATCAAGCTTCTGACTTTTGGGGTTTTATTAACCTTCAGCAGTCTATTTCTTTCATTGATCTTGATATATCTGTCTTTGTCTATTAAATCAAGCAACTCTTCTCTTAACTCATTTTCTTCCATACTGAGGGCACATCCCTTGTTCTCCATTTCCTGCGTGCAGTCTATACAAAGTTCTATAGCATCTTCCTGTGGCACATTCTCTTCAATTTCATCCAGTGCCATCTGTTGTTCTGTCATATGGGAACTCACTGGCCTATCACTCATCAACATTGACTGCATCAAAGTTTCCACAGTTTGCTGTTCCTTTCCTTGCAGTCTATCTTCAAATGAATGTTTATACTGGTTTCCTGTGGAAGGCTCCAAAATATCTTGATATGGCACCTGACCAATTGCTTCCTGTTCCACTGGTTTCCCCTTAAATTGGATACCCATTTCTCTATCCTGTTGTGGTGCTTTCTGTATTCAGCTTACTACACTGAATCATTCTCTTTGTAGCTGTTCCATAACCTCAATTTCTATTTCTTTGATGTCTACATTACTAATCTCTTTTTCTAATTTTCCTCTTAGTCTTTTTATTTTTTGTACTGTAAAGTTTTCCATATCTGGATTCCTTTCCCTATATTTTTCTTCAGATATCTTTGGTGCTACTCTTCTTGTATTATTTCATTTTGTTTTCTAGTTGCATAAAATATTTCACCATATTAAATCTCTTTTCCTTTCCCCTGTCCATATTTCTTCTTCACATGTCTCCTGGACTTCTTGTTTTTCCTTATTCTGGGGACTCACTCCATCATGCTGTGATGTAGTCTGTTTTAGACCTTCTACATTAAATCCTTCACTTTGCAGGCACTCCATAACTTAAACTTCTATTTCTTTAACTTCTGCTTTACTAATTGTCTTTAATACATTACATCTTTGTGCTATTAATCTTTTTATTGTGAAATTTTCCATATGTGGATGCCTTTGTCTATATTTCTCTTTGAATATATTTGAGACTGCCTTCTCTATATTAGTTAACTTGGCTTTCTCCTTTGCATATATATTACACCATATCAAATCTCTCTTTCTTTCCCATGTCCATATTTCTTTTTTATATTTTTCAAATATCTCTAGGTTTTATTGTTTATATTTTCTCACTTCCTCAGATGCTTCTTTTTCCAAACAGATCAAAATTTCTTGATCTATATACTGTTTTTCAAAAATCTGTTGTAATAATGAACACAAGTTTTTATTTGAAGCTTCTGAAAGTTTTTCCTGCTGAAGTATTTTTCTTTCCTCTAATTTCTCTCTTAACCGTTTTGTATATCTTGTGTCTGGAAATTCTGGGGTTTTTACATAATAGTAACAATACATAGTTTCTTTCTTATCCTCAGTAGTCCACTCAATCATCTTCATGGCTGTTCTTTGGCCAATCACTTTTTGTCATTTTTGTGGACTCCTACTTCCTTCTACAATGGGGGGGGGGGCATCCTCACCCTTTGCCTGTCCTGGCCCCATTGTAGGAATGTTTCCATATTTTGAGAATTATACACTGTCATTTTTTCCAGTCCTGGCACCAGTGCGCCTACCAGGATTGGGCACTTTTTTATCCTGGGTCTTGTGCACCCAGCAATATTTTTTTAATTTTGATTTACTTCTGTCCATGATATATGCTACATAAATACAGTCTATATATATATATATATCAGTGTCACCTTGGTGAGATTTTTTGAAAAACAGGGTCCACCTCGCAAAGGTACTCACCAAGACTTGAGGATGAATTCAATTTCAGCACTACTACTATCCTCTGCTTGATGACTTTTTATCTCTCCATCAGGACCCCTATCAGTATATGTATGTAATACTCTGTTCATCCATAAATACATTGTGTTAGTATATGTATGTAAATATCTGTTGGCACATAGATGTGTCAGTATATATATGCAATACTCTTCTGGTCCTTTAAGAGACCAGTCACCAGTGGGGTGCCTCAGGGCTTGGTGTTGGGACCATTCCTATCTGGCATCTACTTCTAGGAGGTAAAGGCTAATGTCAAAGGCTTTTGGCTAACCAGGTTCATAGATGACTGAAAACTGGGAGCTATCATAGATTCCCCATTGACTCAAACATCTTATAAGAAAATCTAAAACAGACAAATGATTGGTGCCAAAGTCATGGACTAAAACTCAAAGCCAACAAATGCACTATAGTGCCTTTTGGGAAAACTGTCACCCAGGCTAATTACCCCATCAACAAGACAACCCTAAGAGTTGTCCGAGTAGTCAGCAATCTAGGAACATATATTGATAGTAATCTGACCTTTGACCAACATGTGGCCAAGACACGTAAGAAAATCATTCTATGTCATCCAACTTATAAGTAAGTGCATATCATCCAGGATGAAGGAAGTCATAGTGTCAATTTATTTGGTTCTTATCAGACCCATTATTCAGTATATAGCCCTTCAGCATGTGCCTGACCAAACGTATGCAACAGTCAGAATTCCCACTGAGGTTCCTTACCAGGAGAATCAAGGGTATAAACACATTGCCCTATACAAACTGCCTTAAAGCCCTGTCTCTATACTCTGTCTCCTACATGTTATTGAGAGAAATGATCTATGCCAAGCATACAAGGAATCCTCAGAAACCAACTCTAGTGGACCTTTTGCACATCTGCAAAATAAACAGCATCAGAACCACTAGATCCAAGGATTTAAATTTTGTCTGTGACATAAATAAGATATGTTGGCAAAACAGATATATGTCTCAGGGGATCCACATGCTCTGGAACAGGCTCCCCATCCACGTGAAGCTGAATCCATTCCTAACTCTAAGCATAACCTTGACCAATGGATAAAAAATTGGAAATTTACCCTGGGCTTGGACCTCATATCTCTGACAAACCGGGGCAGACAGCAGTACCCAAACTAACATACCCTCCACCCATATAACCTCTAGAAACAGCATGCTAAAGATATACAACGTAAATGTATGAATAGTGCTTTAGCCAAGCATGTTACTGCTTATTCTGCACATAGTTTTTTTTGGGGGGGGCTTTACAGGTGTTTAATGGTAGCTCTAGGGGGTGTAATATTGTTGATATAGTAGAGAAGGCAGAATTGAAATGGATTATTACATTATGTGCACATACAGCTCCTGGGCTAAATGTTAATGTACATTTAAAAAGTATACTTAGGACACATAAATTGGCTCATTAAGTCTAATTAGTATTGCTATATATTTGAACTAAATTTTAGTAGGTTTTATGTTGAGGTCTGAAGAAATGCATTTAATACATGAAAGTGCTCATCAAATTTTTACTTGTACAAATAAAATTATTTTATTGGCTGTGGATGGTTGGTTCTTTTTGCTTTTATTTTATTCGACCTCTAGAAACTTCATAACTTATATACCCCTCCTAATAAATGCGCATGATACATAGGAACACATTTGGATTGGATTGCACGGCTAGACTTATAAATGCCTTGGTGGTCGATAGTCTAGTATATAACTATGATCTGTGAACTATGAACTATAGATGTATCAACATATGCAATACTTTGTTGGTCCATAGATGCATTAATATATGTATGTAATACTCTTTTGGTCAATAGATGTTTCAAGGATATACATGTAAATACTCTGCCGGTCCATGGATTGTGTTAGTATACGTATATAATACTCTGTTGGTCCACATATGCCTTGTATCAGTATATGTATGTAATACTCTGCTGGTCCACAAATGTGTCAGTATATGTATGTAATACTCTACTGGTCCACAGATGTGCCAGCGTATTTATGCAATACTCTGATAGTCCATAGATGTACCAATTTATGTATGTAATACTCTGCTGGCACTTAGATTTGCCAGTATATGTATGTAATACCCTGTTGATCCATAGGTATATCAGTCTATGTATGTAATACTCTGTTGGTCCACATATGTGTCAGTATGTCTATGTAATACTCTGATGACCCATATATGACATTTTCAGCAGTACTGAATTGCCACTGGTGTTCCGCCCACACTACATTACTGATTCTATTCCTTTAGGTGAGCCATTGTTTACTGCCATTTTATTTATATCATCACTTTGAACAGTGACCCATATAACATCAGGTTGTGTTCAAAAGTTGTGATTCTAGAGTAACTCAACTTTTCAAAGCAAGCTCCATGAAATACATTGATGGAACCCTGACTATGACCTACATGGCCTGGGTTTGGATTGCAGCCAAGGCACTGGAAGAGTTGGCTAATGGGGGGGATGAATGACAAGGCTGAGGCTGTTTGCCTCACTTGGGGGGAGGTGATTGTGTTGTGTGTAAACTGGGTTGTGAGCTTGGTCTCTAACTCTCCATTGCATGATAAAGATGTGATAGAGGCATCCTCTTACAAGGGAGTCAGAACTAAATAAAGTAACATCATTAGCAGATGTAAGTGACACAGCCTCACATGGCCCCATTGTACTTCAATTCATCGTGCATTAAGGAAAATCCATGTGATGGCTCACAGGTTTGTGTGTAGTATATAATTTCATGTGCAATAATTGCATGGCTTGTAAAATGTGATATTTTGGGTTTGCAAAATCCTATTCTACTTTACTATGCTCTGCATACTCTGCTTTAGCTTTTTGCTAGGCTGCAGAGAGATACAACACTTTTGTAAATATACTTTATGCCACTCTCCTTTACAAAATGCTGAAAATCCCAAATAACTTGAACTCCATTATTTACAGGTTATAATCAGAAACTAAATTTCATAAATGTACTGCTGACAAAAATCAGCTTGTTACAATGCTTTTGATAAAAAGTTAAACAATCTCAAACACTTTTTTTTGTCTGAATGGATACTGGCAGGTCATCTGTTGATTGTGAAAGCTAAATGGGCCACTCTAAGAGCAAACTCTGGCAAATGCTGAATAGGTTCATAGGTGTGTACTAGGCTAATGGCCTTGGAGCCTTTACAAGCCTAGCCCATAGGATTACCCTGGCATCGTGCCACCTGACCTTAGTTCCCAGTGCCTCTGTCGAGTAGAGCCACTGGAGTGATCACTGAGGTGAATTTTCTATTTCTCTTGAAGAGGGCCAGTGAGGCTCTCTGCTTGACATGAATGGGAAGTCTATTCCATAGCATGGGCAATCTCTGGGTTATGAACCTGTCCCTCCAGCTTGTTCTGTTGATTGTGGTAATGAGGTTGAGGTCTCTGGACTGTGCAGTGTGGAGGAACTGGGCTTTCTTTAGATGTAGCATTTCTAACAGAGCTGGGTCAGACATGGCTTTGTAAGTCAAGCAGAGATCACCTCTAAGTAGGCTACATAAGACAAAGAATAGTTGGAGTTTTTTTGTCTGTCCATATAGGACAAGTGTTTAAGGCCTAGGATCCTCTTTGTGAGGTACTTTTGTGGCCTCTCCAGTTGTTGCAGGTGTTTAGTGAGGTACATGCCAAATGGGGCATTGTACTCGATGACTGGCCTAATGAGGGAAGAGCAGAGGGAGACAATGACCTCTTTCTTCCTGGATGCAAATCCCTTAGTAATGAGATGTTCCACAAAGAAGGACTTTTTGACCACAGTGACAATGTGGTGGTCAAAAGAGAGGTTGCTGTCAACCTGTGTTCCCAGACCTCTTATCATGCCTTCTGTGTTCGATGGACTACCATCAATGTGGTAATTCATGGGAACCGGGTTTTTCTCAAAGCGGATGACGACATTTTTTGGCATTGAGCTTAAGGCCATGGTTCTGACACCAGTCATTGGTCTCAGTGAGGCTTTTCTTTAGGATGTCAACATCACTTGGGGAGTTAATTATGGCTCCCAACTTGCAATCATCTGCGAACTTTGTCAGCCAGAGTCCCTTCGTGTTGGTCTGGACTTCAGAGACTTATATACCAAACAGGAGAGGACCCAGGACTGAACCCTGTGGTACTCCACTTGTGACTGGTCAGCAGTCTGACTTGGAGTCAGCTACTTTCACACTGTGGGTTCTATCTATGAGCTAGTTTGCAACCCACCTAGTGATACAGGGGTTGATGCCTAGCTTAGTGAGTTTTTCTATGATTTCTGAGTGGAGAATGGTATCAAAGGCCTTGGCCAGATCAAGGTAGGCTGTATGAACCACCTTGCCTTCATCCACAGCTCTCGTGACTGACTCAAAGAAGTCAACCAGGTTGAGCAGGCATGATCTACCCTACACAAAACCAAATTGTGTGGGATCCAGAGTTTGGAGATTCCCTATATCCTTGTTTATTGGGTCCATGATAATGCATTCTATAGCTTTGCATATCAGACTCATCAGGCTAATGGGGCGATAGTTCCCAGGGTCTGTAGTCATGCCTCCTTTGTGGAGAGGGATAACTGTAGTAGTGCGCCATTCAGTAGGGACAAAGCCTGAGATGAGGCTGTGATTGAACAGGGCACACAGGTGAAGTGCCAGTTCACTCTGTAGTTCATGCAGAACACAGCCAGGGATATTGTCAGATCCCATAGAAGCTGTATTCTTGGCTTTGGGCAGTGCTGTTTTAACCCATGCAGCAGTAATACTAGGTGCCTGGCAATCTACTGGTATTGTGATTGGTCCTTTGGTGGGGGAGAGAGGGATAAAGTTGGCACTGAATCTGTCGGTCAGTATATTAGCAATATCTGTTGGCTCGGTATAGGAAGTGCTATTGTGCAATAGCTCCGAGCAAATCTGGGTATTGCTGTGGAGATTCTTTACATAACTATAGAAGGCCTTATGGTTGTCTTTACTATCTGCTGTAATTCTGTTTTCATAGCTAGCTTAGAGGATTTGATGAGGGATCTCAATTTTTTGTTGAGGCTGATAAGGGAGTTTTTAAAGTCTTAGGACTTCACCTTATTTTGCATCAGTTTCCTCCTTCTGTTGTAGAGTTTGTTTATGGCAGGAGACCACCAGATTGGCTTCCTTTTTTTGGAGGAGAGCGTCTTGGGTCTATTGGGTATGGTGAGATCCATGCATTTGTGTACGTGTTCGGATATGTATGTGAATATTCAAACATATGGTACAACTTTCTACCATTTTCACAAATGCTTGCCCAGACATACGTAACAAATAGCAACAAATCTAGTTTATCCTGAGCAAGTATTTTCTTTAATCTAAGATGGCAGGTACCAATATTTGATTAATGCTTAGTTACAAACATTTAAGTATCCTGTCTGAAGTCATGTCATTGTTCCTTATTTCTTTATTCTGGCAAACACAGTAATAAAGCTACTCCTGTAAGCCTAAAGACAAGATGTAACAAACCTGACTAAAGGCAGGAAAGAATGAACCTGTGCCACAAATTCAGGCCTTAGAAGACCAATGGTTGCATTCATCATCTTTGTTCTCTTGTGCTCTAATAAGTACCATTCAGGAATGTGTTTCTTCATTTTAAGATACTGTAAAATTCATTTTTCTTCATATTTTCATTATTATATATTTCAAATTTTAGGATACTCCTGCCACATTTTCTTATTAATTGTCATATCATCCACAACACAATAAGTCTCTGTAAGCTATTTGAGCTTATCTGCTATTCTTTTTTTCAAATAGCAGTTGCTGATGCAATCTTAAATACAAGAAGATAGTAGTAGCAAAATGTACCGAGTGCTAGTGTTTCAAAGCTTCTTCCACTTCTTTCTTTAAATATGCATGTTACATGACTCTTCTATTAAACTATTGTCTGACTGTATGTTACTGATGTACTAAAAGCAGGTATTGATATTTGGGGGCTCCAGCAAATTTGATCTTGGAGGTCCTTTGAAGGTCTGTTGCTGTCACGCCACAATTTTCCAGCATACCCATATTATCAACTTCTCCCACTCCACCAAATCAGCTCTACCTTTTCTTCTTTTGCCTCCCAGTGACTCCCTCCCATCCCTTCCAGATATATGTTTCTTTATGTGGCTTTCAATCACAAAAGGTATGTAACTTACAGCCAGTACATTCCTTACAGCCACTGCAGGGACTACAACAACTAATTCCTATCTCTTGGCCTTATTTGTGTACTCATCCCACCTCCTAATATAAATTGCACCTCGTCTGTAAAACAGGCTTGAGTATGGCTACAAAATAACGTCAAGATTCATGTCTGGTCTTCATGTTAAAACATCACTGTTCACCATTGAAGAACTTACTATAATGTCATCACTGTATGGTCATTGTTCATTTCCTTTGGAGGTGAGTTTCATGTGCTGAGAGAAGTGTTGTTATTAAGTGTGGGAAGTGTTGTTATTAAGTGTGGGAGTAAGGGTTTGTATTATGCACCTTATTACCCCCTTGTTGTGATGTCTGCGAGGACTTGCTCTTAGGTTGTGTATGCCTGCTACCTCATGTTTTGATTGTGGCATGCATTGACTTTTAGGTGTATGACCAGTCATCCAGTTGAGTGAAGGAACCAACTGCAGTGCTCCAACAGATGGACGTCCCAACAGAGCAAACTCCAATTTGGATAATATCAAGGTAGCACTGCTGAATGCCAGAAGCCTTTACCATGAAATCTCTGAACTTGAGGCTTTTTTTAACCTTGTGGACATCAGCATTTGTGCAATTACAGCAATCTGGTTCATTTCTAGTAATTGCATTTCCTGGATCCAGGGTACAATGCCTATCATGCATTCAGATCCACTGGCAACTGCAGCTTGTAAATGCCTACATGCTTTACCAAATTGTTTCCTATCTATTAGAGGTGTTCTTTATGATCTTGTCCTCGCTAACATTTCCCCTTGTTAGACCATCCTACTTGTCATCCCCTCCCTGGTCAAATCTGAAAATCTGCCTGACTTTCTCTCTGAAAAACCTGCTTTGTAGCCCTTAGTATATCCTCTACATTCAGGGGTTACTACCAAACCAATTATTTACTATTTACTGATCTTACTGATAGTCACAAATGGTATAGCTCCTTAGCAAATCTTGCAACTCATGCAACTGCCTACTGCTTTGGATTTTACTCCCTCTTGGTTAGATGCATTGAAGCATCTGTACCAATCTTGTGTAAGCATAATGGCAAAATTAGAACCAAACCAATAACAAACTATATAATAAAAAAAAAAAAGCTCTGGGACATCATTAACAGATGACAGATGTTGACTTCATCATTGTAAAAAGGATTTAAAACTGGTTAGTCAGTCTATCAGTGTTATCATTAGGAAATGTAAGGCCAGTTATGACTTTAGGATTGCAACTAATTCAAAAGGCAACCTAAGGCATTTTTCAGCTATATTAGGAAACTTAGAATTCACTTATCTCCAGCTATATCTCCTTCTCTGATACTAAGGATGTTTCTAATATTCTTGTGAACAAATTCTCTTCCAGCTTCACTCCATCTTTCCTCCCCTCCATCTCCACCATTCCACTTCAACACCCCACAAAATCAATTTCAATCAAATCCTTTTTGCACCTTCCAAAGTTATTTTATAGTTGTTTTTCAATTTGATGTCCAGAAAATTTACTGCTGATGAACAATTCATTCTTAACAAAGGTTTATCTTTTATCCCTTCCAGAGGAAGTGAACTCTCTGAAACTCTGATAGCACTTCGCCTCTTTGCGAGGAAGCTATCACTTAAGGTACTGTTTTTAGATTCTATGAATAATGAGCTAGCATATGAATCGCAGGCTTGTAAAAGGAAAGGTTTGTTTATACCACCTATGCCTAATTTGGTAGAATGCTTTCTGCGCTCATGTGAACATGATTTTTATTTATATTATAAAGAGAAAAAGCACAGAGGTGTTTATGTCAACCTAAATGCATCACAGAAATGTTGTCTTGAGCGACTTTGTGACAATGATGGGATTGTATTTAAACCAGCGGATAAAGGTGGAGGAGTGGTTGCCATGGACACTCCTCTATACATGGAACTAATGAATAAAATGTTAAGCAATGATTCAGCTTATAAGCAGATAGATAGATCACAAGTGGAGTCTTTAATAAGGGGAGTGCACAATACAGTGTATGATTTGTTAATGAGTAGATGTATAGACAAATGCCTTTATGATTTTTTGATAATAGACTCTCCGCTGATTCCCCTAATTAAGGGGCTCCCAAAAATGCACAAAGGGTTAGATCCACCTCCTTTACGCCCTATAGTGTCTGGCAGACACTGGGTGACAGAGAATGCTTCTGTATTTGTACAGTCTAAATTAGGACCATTGGTAAATTTAGTTCCCACAATTCTGAAAGATTCTTATGGGCTGTTACAAGATCTAAAACAAGACTCAATATGTAAAAACCTACAGAGGGAAACATTGATGGTCACACTAGATATTAAAAACTTATTTACAAGTATCCCTAATGATTTTGGCCTTGAGGCCATAAGGGAATACCTGCATGAACATGGTACCCTGGACAATAATGACCAAATGGTAGTTTGTAATCTGCTGGACTTAGTATTGAATAACAACATATTTTTATTCCATGATAAAATATATGCACAAACATGGGGAGTAGCCATGGGCACTCCCTGTGCAAATGCTTATGCGAATTTGGCCATTTACCAGTGGGAAAAGAGATTCATTTTTGGTAATGAAAGATTTAATAACATCATCTTATATAGGCGTTTTGTGGATGACATCCTTTTGTTTTGGAACAGCGATGAAGATTCGCTGCATGAGTTTGTAGCATATATGGAATCAGCTACAACTTTCTTAAAATTCACTTATGAGTATTCAATCCATAGTGTGAATTTTTTGGATATCACTATTTCCAAGGATGATTATAACATAATTACCACATCACTATATAGAAAGCCATGCTGGAGAAATGGCATTCTCCGTTTTGATAGCATGCATCCCCGTTATATTTTTCGAAATGTAGTAAAAGGTCAAATGGTCAGAATCTCAAGACTTTGCAGTAAACAAGAGGATATATTGCATCTAGTATATTTTCAGAAAAGCTGTTTTGTGGATAGGGGTTATCCTTTAACCCTGGTGAGTGATTTAACATCAATAGCATTAGAGACCCCGGTATGTAAGAAAAAAGGGGGTCTTAATAACCACTTTGGAAGGAATAAGATGAAACTACCAGTTGGCAATAAATACACGAATGATGTGAATCACATTATGAATATTATAAGGAATAATTGGAAGATTTTGCTTCTTGATTCCAGTTTGTCAAAAATAGTGGGGGATAAACCAGTCTTTAGATTTAGCAATAGCCTAAACCTTAAGAGATTATTATGCAATGAAAAAACGAAACTTCAGCAACAGGATATTAGAGCAAGATATAAGAAGGGCACATACCCTTGTAGAAAATGCTGTATATGTAAGTATGTATCTACAGCTCAGACATTTGAGGTTCCAGGCATAAATAAGGCTTTTAAGCCAACATTTTATGCCACTTGTGACACAAGTAATGTCATATACCTAGCTACATGTGACTCATGCGAAGCATACTATGTAGGCATGACCTCGCGTAGGTTCAAAGATCGTGTATATAATCACGTATATGACATTAGGAAGGGGAATATTACTAATGTTTTGGCCAAACATTGCCAACAGTTTCCCCAACATATGTTTAAATATAGAGTGATTCAAATGGTGCATCAGAATAGAAGAGAAGGTGACCTAATAGGTACCCTTGAATTACATGAGCTAAGATGGATATTAAATTTTAGAGCTCATATAGAACCTGGCCTGAATTCAACACTCAGCATTCGACCGGCTCTAATAGGGAATGTGTGATCCCCCCCCCCTTTCCCCTTTCACATCCTGACATGTTCTTGCATTCAGGTTATTGCATATATAATGGATTCGTTTGACATATTAATCTATTCCACTCTAGCTATTGACCAGTTTTTGCACATTATTTATATTTTATTTTACTATATTTTATCTCATTCTACATCATGCATAATATGCAACATACAGTATTGTATATATAGTATGTTTTTATTGTATGTCCAACATATTAAATTGGATATTTCACTATTGTTATGCATTTAGAATCATTAAGACAATTAGCATTTAGGAATGATTGATATATTTTATATATTTTTTATTTGAATTTTTATAGTATTCATTATCTAAATAAATACATGATCTGGTCAAGTATTTTGATATACTGAAAAGGATATAGAAACAAAGTGGATATGTAGAATGAATATTAATTATTATAGCTCTTTAATAGATTTATTTATATTTAAATTGATTATTTATCTGCAGTCAATAATTCAAATGTATTACTAAAAGAGTTTTTCATGAAATATATGACTGTTTAAAATGTCATGGGTATATGGGATGCTGTTTCCCTTTAAAATACCTTACTAAATTGTTTAATTGATGCACTTAATTGAGTAATTGATGGAAGATTTTGTATATAAGGACAGAAGTTTTTACTTTTGATTGTAACCTGATGAAGCGCACCGGGATGGTGCGTGAAAGCGCTTGTTCTCCTTGTTAAAATAAATTATTGATTTTACATCGTGGTGGTTCCTTGCAGTTTTTACACACCTTCCAAAGTTACTAACACTACTTCCATGGGTCCTGACAATATTCCTGAATGTCATCTCAGAATGTAAAGTCCCATCTAGCAAAATCCCTCCCAGTCCTTCAACATGAATCTCTCCACTGGTTATATACCTGTGAATGGCAGCTGTGGTGCCCTTGCAAAAAGGTGGTCTCTCTACTGACCCTGGAAATTATAGGTTTATTAGTCTTACTAGTATTATTTTCAAGGTTATGTGATATATTATAAATGAACTAATAAAAAATGATACAGGTGACCTAATATCCCTCCTTACACACCAGTTCAGCTTTGCAAAAGGATTATGCTTGCTCAACCTGGTTAAGTTCTTTGAAAGGGTTACTGAATCCAAGCTCTCACAATTCAACATTAGCCTATACATAGTTCATTGGATTAGTAATTGCCTGTCTGAGAGAATCTATACCGATAAGGCTGGTAGTATTTGAGCTACACAGAAAATATCACAAGTGGTTTTCATCAGGCCCTGTCCTATGTCCCCTTGCCTTTGGTATATATATTTCTGTGGTATAAAAGCCAATATAAAGGGACTATAGCTAATGAAGGTTGCTGATGATTGCAAACTGGGGTGATTATCAAATCCCATTCTGATATTCAAATTCTCCAGTAAGGACTGAACCCAACAAATGCTTGGTGTGTTAACCATGGGGTTATCCTCAACATCAAGAAGTGCATCAAAGTTTCCTTTGATAAAGTTAGTATCACTACAGCTTACCACATAGAAAACATTCCAAATAAATTTGGCACAGTCATCAGGGTCTTGGGTATGTATGTTGATAAAAACTCTCCTTTGACTACTGTATCTACGTGGGGGTTAGAAAATCCTTCTATCTTGCACAGCTTATCCTTTGTATTACCTCATCAAGGTCCAAAGAAGTTATGGCTCCACTTTATCATCCCTTATTAGACCCATCATTGAATATAAATTATCCTTCCACATGTATCTTGCTAAGCACTTAAACCAGCCAGAGAGACCTCATTGCTTTCTCACCAAAAAGATCTCAGATTTCAGTAGCCTTAGCTATTGTGATATACTAAAATCCATGTCATACAGATTCCTGATCGGGATCTCTGGTTAGCCTTCATTCTTTGAACCCCTTCATCTAGATAGAACCAGCAGTAAAGCAAAAACCCAAATGAGAGAGCTAAATCTATATTACTACTTCAACAACACCAAATGGCATGATAGATGCCTATCTCAAAGTACCCCAATTTTTGAAATAGGTTGCCTTTGCCTATCAGGCAGCTTTAAAACCATCCTGGATGACTGACTGGATAACAAAAATTTTTACCAGGGATATAAGGTGAAGATCTACTTAATGGTGGACATTGTTACCCTTCCTCAGTATTGGGTAATATGGCTGAGCTTTTACAGCCGCTTTTGGTGGTAATCTTTTTAAAATCCAATGAAACTATGAACCCATGAGTGAGCTTATAGTTGTTGCTCCACTCCCACCTAATTGCCTATGTCTCATTGTCAAGATCTTATGAAGATGTTCTCTTCATAGGTTTAGAGTACTAGTGAGATAACTAGTGGTACCAGAGTTCCCATAGTCTTTATCAAACTGTGGAACAAACGTATGCACAATATGAGATATAATCCTGAAAAGAAACCTTTTAAGGTTAAGCTGAAAAATTTACCTACCAAGAAATTGTAACCATGATGTTACTTATGCTCATTAATCATTTATTATCATAATATATAAACTCAATATTTCTTACAATACTCAGAAGCTATAAGAGGCTGAAAATAAAATCTGCAAATTTATCCTGTTAACAGATTATTTTCTGCATCACTGCACATTACTTCATGGTGCCAAGTGGCTGGCTGTACCTAACACAGTTGCCTTAAGTTACGTACACTGCTTTTCAAAATCTTAAAGCAAAGTTATTGCCCTCCATTAAAGGGAAAAGTACCTCGCAACAAACACTTCTATGTTTTCAGAAGCTGTTAATCTGTCTCTGGTATGCCCCCCCCCCCCCCCTTGGGAGAGACAACCTTCTACAGGCTGTGTCCCGCTATTTGGAATCATCTACTATGTGAAGTGAAAAACCAGGACACTACTGAGGCCTTCAAAAATCCCTTAAGCTGCACCTTCACTTAGAATCCCTCTGCACTTGCTACTGAGACAATGGCTAATCTCAGACAGGACTCCTGTTTCTCAGGTGGGTCAGAGTTATTCTTAATTGCATATATGCTTTATTTTGTATTTTCTAATATGATTGTACATAGGTATATTTGATGTTTCCTACTTGTCATTAATATGTATGGGATGTACTAAGCACTACTTGCTGTATACTATGTTGTTTTCTGAAGTTTGTAAAATGCTTAAAATGTATTTGCCTTAGTGGCTGTATTTAATGTCAGTTGCCTAAAGTTAGTAAAAATTGCTTGAAATATTTTTCCTGCTCTTTAAGTCTGGGTCATGGTAAAAGAGGTCATTAGATCAGCCAACTTAACTGGTTAACAAATAGCATAAATAAATAAATATTCCACTCCCACAATAATACTCTTTACTATTTCAAGTAACTTACATTATGCTATGCCTCTACATAATATCTGGAAGAGTAATACTGATGTAACTGCCATCACTGATGTGTTGTATTATTTTAGGAATGGTTCTTTGGTGTAGAGGAATGAAGAGCTGGCTGTGATCCAGGTGACTTGAATAGGAAAAGTGGCTTGCTTTGACTAGGAAGAGATAATTGTAAGTGAGTTGTTTACATTAGATTGTTCATCCAGAGGAGAAGTGAGATGGTGGCTTCTGTCTCACTGTTTGTGCTGTGCAAGATGAGTCTTGTACAACACTAGTTGTGAAAACCCGGGAGATATGGGTTTAGCAATCCTTAGCCAGAGGGGTCTATATTATAAACATGAAATCTCAAAATAGTGAATACATCTACATCGACACATAAAGGTCGATGTACAAAAAGAGCGAAATACGTAATCGTAGAAACTGAAAATGCCGAATGTATTTGCTTGGCCAGCAGGGTGATTGTGGGGATGGAGAAATATATCCTTTTCCCCACTGTAGTGCGGTCTCTGAGTTGGTATATTTAAGTGGGGTGGGGGGTCCAGGGGGTCTTGCCCCCCTGCAAAGGTGTGTTAATTTAATTTTATTTAGTTTGAGCTTACCTGCATGGTGCTGTTGGTTGACGAAATATGTTCAGCATTTTCATTTTCGCTGATTACGTATTTTGCTCTTTTTGTACATCGTCCTTTATGTGTCAATATAGATGTATTTGCTGTTTACAGCTTTCGTGTTTATAATATAGACCCTATAAGAGTGTATGTGTGTGGGAGTATGCACACAGTGGGGAGGGCACAGCATTACCGTCCTGTAAAGCAGGTGTTTATATCATCCTCCAAGAGTCAGAACTAGGGCCATAACAAGACCCCTCATTGACAGGGTGCCAGCAAGGACACAAATGACTTACATGGCTGCATGGATGATGGCTCCTCTAGTTAGCTCTTTCCATCACTGACAGGAACCATTTAGAGGGAATGAATAGATTAGGCTTATGGAAGGAGGCTTGATGGTCAGCAAGCATGAAGGCAAAAACACACAGAAAAAATGTTTTCTATTGTTTTTCCATTTAATGTGTTCCTCAAGATAGTGAAGAAGTCTTGCTCAGTTTATCTAATATTATCTGACTCATTAGATACTTTTTCTTTATATTTGTCTTAAGCTTGGTGTTTATAAGGAATTTTACAACATTTTTTTAAATAACAATATTAATAGTTTATAATAATATATTTATATATATAATATTTATTTATTCATATGCTTTTAACTTAAATCTATATTTATTGTGGAGAACTGAATTTTAAATAAGGGTGAAAAAGTTTTAATTTTATTATGATGAACATCAAAGTGTGTTTTAATTATGAGCTAGTTTCTTAATGAGCTTTTTTAGCAGGTTTACGTTTTCTGTGGATTTGTTCTTGGCATTATCGAATAAAGTGTTCTGGCGTTCAGCTGGTGGAGTGCTTCCGTGTTTGGTTTACTGGTTTATAAAGCTTGCTGAATTTATTTTATTTATTTTATTTATTTTATTTTACATTTGTTGACCGGGCTGGTCTAGCTGGATACATGTCCATTTTCAGCAGAGGCCCGGGGAGAAAAGCTCCACTACAATATGCTAAGAAATAAAAAACATACATAATATTCTAAGGAGATAAAAACAGGTAGAGAACAAAAAACATTTTTTAACATAGATATAAATGAGTACATCAATGACCACTAGTGAGTAATTCACAATTCCTTCACGGAGGAGGTGAGGTGGGGAGGAGATACTAGATGAGGGGATGATAGTCAACTAGTCTACCATGGATTAAAGAGTCTAGTGAAGTGGTTGTTGGCTAGGTTTAGTCTGGGTTAGGGCAAGGGCATAACCAGTGTGATTTCAGGAATTGACTGAGGTTAATTTTGAATACGTTAAGCAAGGTTATCAGCCTCCAAGAGTCAGAACTAGGGCCATAACAAGACCCCTCATTGACAGGGTGCCAGCAAGGACACAAATGACTTATCAGTTATTCTCCTCTATGTTTTGAGCTATAAATTTGATAATTCTGTCAGGGCTGTAGGTACCGAGTTTGGTGCCCTGGACAACACACCCTTTTGGTGTCCCTTACTGACAATAAGTGAATTGTGATTACTGAATGCAAGCCTGTAAACTGTCAAACTCTTCTTTTCTTTTAAAGTTAGAAATGAGTTATAATGCTACATTACAGCTCATTCCTGCCTTTAAAAAAGTGTAACTGTTTACAAGCTGTCAACCTGATCATTGTCCCTTAAAAGATGGCACCTGGGCAGCAGCCCCATATGTCCTGCCCTTCCTATGGCACTGAATTTTGTCTACACATACTAGTTTTGGCACTAGAGACTTTCTGCTCCCTGATACTTCATTATAAATGGGACCTATCAGATGAGCATTCCTAATTAACAAATATAAATAAATACATAAATCTGAAAACAGTTACAGAAACATGATTGTCATAATAGGCAATGTAGTGCGTGGAACACCGTGATTATGCTCCAAAAATCAGAAAAAAGATAAACTTGTTACACACTACCGTAGAGCAAAATCTAACTATAACAGCACTTTCAAAGGTATGTACAAATGTTGCACATCCCTAAATGCTGTGACGATTAGGTATAAGGGAAGGGACATCCCTTTGATCCTTTTATATCTGTCTTCCTATGTCCATTAAAGTTTACAGATATTAGTCTGTAAGCAAGTTATTTAAATTAGGGTAGTATTTAAAAACTGTCCCTGATTTTTTCCTTACTTGCTGCCTATGTGACATCTCGCAATAAGTGCTTTACTGGCTTCCAAAGCCATAAACACTTTGACTTTTTTTAACAGGTTACTAGGAAGGAGGCTTGATGGTTAGCAAGCATGATGGGAAAAACACACAAACTCCACTCTTGCCGAATGTAGTTTTGGCGAACTTACTTTAATTATATTATGTTTACCGAAACTACTTTCAGTGACCTGACATGCTCCTGATGTATTTAGCTTGAGACCTACAACCTCACTTGTAGTGTTGTCTTTAATTTAATGTGCATACAGCACAATATATCTTAATTGCATCTCATGTATTGGTCACTTTGATTAATCAACTTAACTGTGAGAAACACATGGAAAATGAATGAGTAAAGCAAAAAAACAAAAAATGCTTTCCTTAGCCAAGTTAAAATATATATTTTTTTCAAAATTTAGATTCTGACATTTCAGAGGTTCAGGGGATCACTGTCCAACCTGCTAGACCAAAGTTATTTCACACGTCATCAGTATGTGTGTTAACATGTATGACTGAGATAAACAAAGTACTCAGATAACAGCAGCTGACTGGCTCATCATACCAATTGTGCATTAAAACAAAACATACTTCAGTGAATCACTAAATAAGGCTAAATTCTGAAATATCACAAAAGCTTCCACAGCTAATCTGTGAATGAATGTGATGTTAGCATTGTATCATGGATGTTGGACAATTTTGCTGTATGTTTTTTATACCTACTTACTCCCTGCATATATAATTAAGTTCATCTGTGCTGAATGTTTCTGAATAACTCTACAAGTAAAATGCTCCAGAGCACTATATACCCATGCTAATCCATGAACTATGAAAATGAGCAGATGTTCTTCGTGTTTCACTGTTGAAGTCATTACATTTGGGTTATCTGCTTGCAGTAGCCCTCAGTTGGCCTGATTAACAAAGTCTTGGGTCCTGCATTGGTTGCTGTCCCTTCTTCCATGACGTCAAGTCGTCAGGGGTATAAAACATGCAGCCAATGCCATTACATCAGTCTTTCTTGCCGTGCGGTGCCCGAAGCAGAAGCAGTTCTCAAGTGCTGGTTGGGCGACTCCTAAAATTTTCGTTTTTGAGTTTCAGAACCGAAGTCTTCAACTAAAGATTTCTTACAAGTTCAGCCTCCTAGATTTAGTAGGCACTGGCCCTCTAAAAATTGTTCTTTTCCAGCCCCTTCCAAGTCTTCTCAAGCCAAACCCATTCACAGCAGAAACCCCAGGTTTCAGTCCCAAGGGACAAACAAGACTAGGCAGTGGGGGGTTTCCGCACCCAAACCTGGGAATAGTAAGACTCCCCCTTATGGAAAACTGTCTTAATGACTTGCTTTTAAAACTTCCAAGCACTTCCTAACGGAATGCTCCTTTAAGCAGAAAGATTGGTCTGCAGGCCAAAAACTGGGAACATTACCCAGGACAAATGGGTTTAAAATATAGTGTCCCAACGATACAGATTTCATTTCCATACGTTACCAACACTAAGCGGGTGGCCAGATCTACCCCCAAATCAGTGGGCAGAGGCCCAAAATCAAGTACTCTCTCTCTTAAACATGGGGGCTATTCAGTTGGTACCAGAAGAGGAAAAGGGACAAGGTTTTTATTTGAGACTTTTTCTGGTACCCAGAAAAGGCAATACATGGCGTCCTATCCTGGACCTTTCTATTCTAAACACTTTTCTGGTGATTCCAAAATTCAAAATGCTGACTCTTCACCAGCTGCTTCCTATGCTAGGCAAGGATGCATGGTTGGCAATACTAGACTTAAAAGAAGCATAGCTGCACATCCCTATCAGAGAGTCTTGCAGAAGATACCTATGCTTCAAAGCAGGCAATATGCACTATCAGTTCTTTGCACTGCCCTTTGGCTTATCTACTGTGCCCAGGGAATTCACAAAGTGCCTAGCTCCAGTCATTGCATATTGCAGGCAAGAAATATTCAAATATACCCATACCTGGATGATTGTCTAATTCAGGCAGAAAGCAAGGACATTCTTTTGAATCATCTGGTCTTTGCTCAAAGGGTACTGACCTGTCTGGGGTTCACCATAAACAAAAAGAAATCCCACCTGGTACCCTGTCAACAAATTATATTCCTGGCAACAAGCTTGAATACAACTTCCCAGATGGCTTTCCTCACGACAGAGAAACAGATTCATTTGACAACTTACTTCCAAGTGGCCACAAAAACCCAGCTATCTGCAAGGCAAATACTGCAAGCCTTGAGGTTCATGGCCTCCTACATTCTTCTAATTCCATATACAAGGCTGCATATGAGGAAACTACAGTGGTATCTCAAAAGCCTATAGTGTCAACATTCACAGGATCTAAAAGCAAGGATTCCTAATCATACCTTGCCTATGCCTAAAGTTCCTTTGGTGGGCAAAGGCCTGCCACCAAAACAGGGGACTACCATTCACATTACCCCCTGCTGCCCAAATCTTAACAACAGACACATCAGACTATGCATGGGGGGGGCTCACCTAGCAGGGAAGTGCATTCAGGGCAATTGGAACCCAAGTCAAATGCGCCTGCACATAAATCAAAAGGAAATGTTAGCTGTACAGAATGCTCTGACAGCCTTCAAGGACCACATTCTTCCAGGACAACTAATGGTAACATCACTGTCATGTGGTACATAAACAAGCGCGGGGGGGGGTACACATTTCTACCCCCTCTGCAGATTAGCCATGGCATTGTGGAACACAGCCTTGAGCTACCAAGTGAATCTACAAGCTCAATTCCTGCCAGGAAATCTAAATACACTGGCAGATGGACTAAGCAGAAATCT
Organism: Protopterus annectens; assembly: GCF_019279795.1. Taxonomy (NCBI): domain Eukaryota; kingdom Metazoa; phylum Chordata; order Ceratodontiformes; family Protopteridae; genus Protopterus; species Protopterus annectens. The sequence goes on from NC_056751.1 coordinate 351,081,731, forward strand.
CATGGACCCACACAAGTGGAAACTGGAACCAAGGATTTTCAACATGTTGACAAACAAATGGGGGAGCTCACATATAGACCTGTTTGTCTCCCCCCAGAACCATCAACTCGACAAATTTTGCACAAGGATTCCTCACAAGCTAGCTTGGAGAGTGGATGCTCTGTCCTTCAGCTGGAAAAACTTATCAGTTTATGCCTTTCCTCCTCTGCCTCTGCTCTCCAAGGTACTACTAAAGATCAAACAGGACAAGTCAAGGACGATTTTAATTGCACCAAACTGGCCTCTCCAACACTGATATGCACTCTTGCAAAGTGTGTCACGCTTGTCCCCATGGCACCTGCCTCAGACTCCTTCCCTGTTGTCTCAGCAGGAGAACCAGATTCTGCACCCTCAGCTGCAAACCTTGAACCTAGCAGCCTGGCTAATTACCTAATCTCTCCTTTACCACCCTTCAGTAAATCAGTGATGGATATCATTTTAGAGACAGGCCTAGTACTAGAAAATCTTATGCTGCCAAATGGAAAAGATGATGTGCCTGGAACCATTCTCAAGGAATGAATGCAGCAGTGCCCAATTTACCTCAGATTCTACAATACTTGACTGAGATGCTTAATAAGGGCCTGTCTTTTTCCTCCATCAAAATTCATGCCTCAGCCATTTCAACTCATCATAACACAGAACCTCCACTCTTCTCTCACCCACTGCTCAAGCAGTTCCTCAGAGGGGCCAAAAATTTAAGGCCACCCAGGAGAGCTCCAACTCCAGCCTGGGACCTTAACTTTGTCTTGGAGAAACTTACTCTTCCTCCTTTCGAGCCAGCTGCTACTGCAGATTTAAAATTTCTTTCCTGGAAAACAGCTTTCCTTTTAGCAATCACTTCTGTAAGAAGGGTATCTGAATTACAGGCCCTTATGGCAGTGGAACCTTTCATCATCTTTCATGCGGACAGGGTGTCCCTCAGAACCAATCCCTCCTTCATGCCCAAGGTGATATCCAGTGTGGCTCTTAATCAGTCCATTAATTTGCCTATCTCATTTCCTAACCCACAGAACAAAGGGGAATGGATACTGCACTCTTTAGATGTGCACAGACAGCTTAGATTCTACTTGGACAGGACTAAACCTCAAAGGAAATCTGAACAATTGCCGGTGGCATTTGCTGCAGGGACAGAGGAGAAAGCTATTTCAAAACAAACCATTTCAAAATGGATAGGCCACTGCATTCATTTCTGCTATAAGCACCATGGAAAACCTATCCCACAGGGCAACAGACCCCATTCAACCAGGGCTGCATCTATCTCTACAGCCTTTCTCAGGGGTGTCCCTACTAGGGACATCCTGGAAGCTGCTACCTGGAGTTCTGTACATACTTTCACCAAGCATTATCATTTGCCAATTTTCTCTAAATCCAGAGCTGGTTTTGCCACTGCAGTCTTGCAGGGCCTTATAGCTAGTTCTAATTCTATTTAAATTCCTCCTCCTAACCTTAGCTTTGGGAATCTACCCAAATGTAATGACTGTAACAGTGAAACACAAAGAACATAGTACAGTTGTGTACACTTACCATAAATGTAGATGTTCGAGTGTATTCACTGTTGCAGTCCTGGTTACCCTCCCTCCAGCCCCCTTTCTTCTTTTGGCTATACCTCTGCTCTCACTTACTATGCTCTAAAAGCTTTTTTGGTGTATTTTCTTTTTTGTTGGAGGTATATCCTTGTATTTATAGATTTGATTGCTTCCCATTAGGGGGGCAACTGACATCTGGGGCAAGAAAAACAGATGTAATGGCATCAGCTGCATGTTTTATACCCCTGATGACCTGACGTCATGGAAGAAGGGACAGCAACCAACGCAGGACCCAAGACTTTGTTAATCAGGCCGACTGAGGGCTACTGCAAGCAGATAACCCAAGGTAGAGATGTTTAAGATTTAGTATATTTAAGCATCAGAGGTGTGAGGAGTACAGTCCCCATGACTGGGAAAAGGCAGCTATCATTTAAAAACAATTTAATAATGTAACATTAAGTTTAGAAATTTGCTATTTCTCTTTTTGTATTACAGTTTAATTTTTGAACTGTCAGGCCCTCCAGCTTTAGATCTTGCAGTTGTAACAGGCAGCACGTCTATACATGATTCACTTATTATTCACTCATTACATCTGAGTGACGCCTCCAGGTGCATCTGCATTTAACGCCTATTGATGCCTCTGAGTGTCAAATATTGCTTGTTCATATTTGCATCAATAATTCCAAAACTATGGTATGTACAAGGTTTTAAAAGATTTCATATTAAAGCTTACACAATGGCAAACTCACCTGCATTAATATTTGATCTCTGTCTAGTGCAGGTAAATAGATATTAACTGATGTTTTTATGATATTAATTTATGTAACACAGACATAACTCCTTAGCCTCATATGAAAGCATTCAGCTGGATAAATAAAATGCTGCTGACAGTATGTGTGTAACTCAAGTGGTTGCCGAGCTATTATAAGTTGTTTACAAAATGTTACAAATATAGTAGTAACTGTGTTTACTCTGACTTATAAAATTCAGTTTAAGACCTAGAACCTAAAGAATACTACCACTATAAAAATAGTTTGTGCTGAAGAGTTTGCCATTTATACTTCTTTTATAACCCTTATGGTTCCAGAGATATGGATATTTGTTTGAAATGTTAGGACATAACTTGATTCTGTCAAAAAGGTTTAGGCTCCGCCCATTGGAAGCTACAGTGCAAACTTCCTGAGCGCCATTGGAGTGATTGCAGCACATGAGAAGCAGGCACAAATATGGGGGTGTACAAATGGGCATCGAGGTGGCTGGCTGGATAGAGTAGTAAGTGACTGTCTTATCAATTGTTCATGTTCATATCTGCCATAATTTTTGGTGACTTTTGCAGAAAATGTTCATTGTTTTTTCCCACTGTTTCCTCATACAGGGAAAGCATCATCACCATGCACCAAACAGTGTACCATAAGTGAGGTGGGTGGGATGGTGTTCATCCTACATCACTTCAGAGTCACAGCCCTTGATGTCTGTATTCATCCAAGGGCCCAGGATTAACTGACAGGGGGAGGGAAGCAGGGAGGGTGAAGTAGTGATACTGCTATTGAGAATGGAGTCCCTTTTAGACTGCACTGCAGATGTGCTCCAGATGGGACAACATTCCAGTAGTCAGTCCTGTTTATATGTTTATTGACTTTTAATTTTGGTTATGGTCTGCGTGTTTGTCAAGTTGTTATTTTTATTAGTATTTTTTATAACATAACATGTCTTCGTGTTCTTCTAGGATCACATGTATATATGTACTGAGGTGTGTGCATGTAACAGGGACACCTGTTGATCATATTCCATTCTTATTTGTACTAGATATCATACTTTGTTATTCCCAAAGAAACAATACATCTATGTGGTGCATTTCAACCAGTGGCAGACAGCCATCTATGTGTCTCTTAGTCAGGACAAATCTATATGTGCACCCTCATACTTGTCATGTATGTAAATGCTATGTGTAATGTTGCACCCATGCCACAAGCTGCAACATGAGGTAACTGCATAGTCTGTAGTTCATTCCTATGTGGCAGGCTTTGTGCCAGCCTCATCTATTTACTGTATGTTACTAAAGGCAAATCTATCCTGATAGATTGTTGGTTATATTTTTACATATATTTATATTCCTATTTGTGTTATTATCCTTTTTATAAATGTTACAATTCCAGTGCCTCATCTTCTGTGTAAATGGCATAAATCAATAATATTGCACATCACTGCACATTCACGTATAGCTCACTCACTGCATTTATTGTTATATATGCAAAGATTTGCCATGTGCCTGATTGCTTGTACTGGTTCTTGCCCTTATATTCTCAAAGTTTCTCAGCCTCACTGCATTGCTCAGTTTGGTTGTATGTTATTGCCTGTGAAACTCTGCTTTCATACTTCATTCTATATTATATCTGTTTCTAAAGAGCAATATTTATTACGAACATTTTTATTTTTACATACTGTGCATTTCCTATGTATGGTGCAGTTTATTTTGGCACTGATTGCTGATGTAACCATTTTATATATATATATATATATATATATATATATATATATATATATATATATATATATCAAAGGACAGCTGTGGTGGTGCAGCGGTTATTGTCACCTCACAGCAAGAAGTTCTCCGCTGCTTTGATTCTCTGCTGGAGTGTCTTATGTGCAGAGTCTGCTTGTCCTCCCTGCAGTCACATGGGTTTCCTCCCACATTCCAAAGACATGCAATAGGTGGATTGGGCACTCTAAATTGGTTGCAGGTGCAAGTGTATGCACAAGTGAGTGGTATGGAAGAACTACCACATCAGGGCTAGCTACCCAGGGGTGTAAACCTTGGCTCGAGATGATTGTCACTGTTGAAGTGACACCCCGACCCCATGTGTAAAATGGGAAATGGGGGCTGAGGATGGATGATGTGTATATATATATATATATATATATATATATATATATATATATATATAGTTTCACTTTATAATCTCAAAATACTAAAATATCGAATTTTAGTATTTCAAAACTATAAAGTCAAAAGTGCAGTTACACGAAACTGCATAATATTGAATTCAGAAATGTCGAATCCGCTGTTGTGCTGCCGCGTTTGTGACGTGCGGTGCTGTTTGTGGATTTAGCTGGGGATTCAGGTAAGTGGTGTTCTTTTAGTGTGTGTGAGTGTGTGTAGTGGTGAGTTTTATGTGTTTGTGTGTTTAGTGAGACCTCGGAGTTAGTATATATAAGCAGCGGGGGTGCAGGGGGGCTTCCCCCCATCTTATAGGTAGGGTAGGTGTGTTTGTTTGTTATGTGGTGTTTGTGTTTGTTGTTTTGTTTGTTGTAGTGTCATTAGTTGTTTTGTTTGTTGTAGTGTCATTAGGTAGGTGTATGTGTGCTTGTTTGTGTGGTGGTATGTGTATGTGAATGATCTCGGTTTTGAATTTCGCAATTTTGGGTGTCAGTTTTTTGGGCTTTAGGCTTTATAGTCTCAAGATACTAAAATTCGGTATTTTAGTATTTTGAGATTATAAAGTGAATATATATATATATATATATATATATATATATATATATATATATATATGTTTGTGTATATTTCTAATAGACTAACTTTAGGTCACATAGTCAGCATTTACATTTAACTTTCAACAAATTGACAGTATTAAGCATGTAAATCCATACAACCATTACGCCTTAAACAAAAACATTAAAGAATCTAATAAAGACCATTTTTTTACCACATACTTCTATTTCCTACCCTCTAATAGTTCTCAGTTATATTCTCTTAATTTCTAAAATCATTTTTTTTAACATCTCTTATTGATGGCTGGCTTTGGTTTTCTGTTTTCTAGCTATAGCTTTCTTAGCCACTAAGAACACTAAAATAGCTGCATTTTTACCTTTTTAAGAATGTTTCTATACTGAGATTAAATTATTTTCCAAATGGAAGACATAGGATATTGTTTAATACATTTTTGTACTGAAGAAATCCATACATTTCTAAAATATATGCCTCTGTGAATCTCTTTCTGAAGCATCATATCACTTTTGCCAGTAAGAACATTTGTTTCAGTTCTTGTAGTAGCACATAAATATCTGTACAAATATTTGCATGCAAAAATTCCACATTTTCTTGATTTAGTTACATACCTAGAGATAAGATATGTTTCCCTCACCTAATCATCTGTAATATATCTGTTTAATCATTCACTCCATGCAAGGTTTTATTTTATACTGTATGTTCTTCCTAAGTCTAATATTGGCTTATATACTGTACTTATTACTTCTTCCTTTTCTGCCATTTCTGTTTTGGTCATAATTATAACTATTTGTAGTTAAACAAATTTACTTTCCAGCTTCTGCATATCTTCCTTTAACTGTAACATTAGACCTGAATATGCAAGTTGTTCAGAGTTAAATACTGCACCAGTTTGTCAAGCTTCGTTCCAATTTATTACCTCATCTCCTTTTATTATCTACTTCCAAAATCTTGGTTCAATGTTCTTTCTTTTCCAAATGACATTTACATATTCTTCTACATCTTCTTTTTTACTGTATGTATATATGTATATATATATGTATATAAAATCTATAATTGATTTTTTCAAGGTCTAACTTCCTTTAAAGTTTAGACATAGGCTCATAGGTTCATAGGATGATACTAGGCTATTGGCCCGGAGGCCCTTATAAGCCTAGCCAAGAATTTTGCCCATGTTCCCACAAAGTCAGTACCTGTTTCCCCTGTCCAGCAGGGACACAGGTGGGATCCCAGGGGTGTATTTTCTGTTTCCCATCCACTCATCCAGGTTCCTGTTAAAGAGGGCTAGAGAGGTACTCTGCTTAACATGAAGAGAGAGTCTAGTCCACAAACAGGGGAGTCTCTGGTAAACAAATCTGTCCCACCAACAAGTTCTATTAATGTCACAGACCAGGTTTAGGCCTTGCGTGTGGGTTGCCCAAGTGGATTTTTACTTATGGATATGCAGCAACTCCATCAAGGCTGGGTCTGAGATGGCCTTGTATGCCAGACATAGGTCACCTCTGAGCAGTCTGTATGAGGCTGAGTAGAGGGTCAGGGCTTTTAGCCTATCTGTATAGGACAGGTGTTTGAGACCCTGGATTTTCCTGGCCAGGAACCCCTGTGGTCTCTCCAGCTGCTGCATGTGCTTGACAAGGTACATGCCAAAAGGGGCATTGTACTTGATAATGGGTCTGATAAGGGAGAAGTACAGGGATGTCCTTGTTCCTGGATGAAATACCCTTATGTATGAGGTGGGCAATGTAGAAAGCCTTCTGTACAATGGAGGCATCGTGGTGGTCAAAAGTCAGGTTGCTATCAACCTGGGTGGCCAAGTGCCTCACGACTATTTGTGTGTTTAGTACATTGTTATTAATGTGATAATTAGTAGGGACGCCATTTTCCCCAAAGGGGATAATGATGCATTTCTTGGCATTCAGTTTGAGGCCATGCTCCTGGCACCAGTCATTAGTTTGGGTAAGTCCCTTTTGGAGGATATTCACATCACTATAGGAATTTAAGACAGCACCCAGCTTGCAGTCATCTGCAAACTTGGTCAGCCATAGACCACTGGTTTTGGCTTGCACCTCAGAAAAGTACATCCCAAACAGTAGAGGCCGCAAGACTGATCCTCAGGGTGCACCACTCATTACGGGTCCACTACTAGAGATGGCTTCCCCTATTTTGACTAGCTCCACCTATCTGGTAACATATGGGTTGATGCCTAGCTGGGGAGTTTATCTATTATGCCTTAGTGGGGAATAGTGTTGAAGGCTTTGGCTAGGTCAAGGTAGGCAGTGTGCACCGTCTTCCCCTCGTCCATGGCTCTGGTGACTGTTTCAAAGAAGCTGACCAAGTTTAATAGGCATGATCTCCCTTTGACAAAACAAAACTGTGTGGGGTCAAGCATTTGGAGGTTCTTCCACATCTGATCTCTCATTTGATACATATATGCCTGACCTACATATAGAACCAGTGAGACCAAAATCATCTAAAGCATTTGCACCTTATTGTTGATATCTATAAATAATATTGCCTTTAATCTTATGTTACTTACTGTATAATCTTTTGTATAAGTTCTTCTCACATTTCTTTAGTTGTTTGCTTAACATTAAACTTCAGCCAAATTCCTAAGTATCTTATCATGACCCCACAAAAAAGGAAGTTCTGTACTAGTTCAAATGTTGGAACATAATTAATTACTACAGCTTTTGTGTTTGCTTAATTTACATTATCCCCTGCTATACTTGCAAAATATTTCAGTTTACCAAACATATTTTTGTATCATTTTACAGACTGGTAATATATAAAATTATGTCATCTGCAAAAGGCCTATTTTTATTAATATTTGTCCATTTATATCCAATTATATTTGATTGTCTTATATCTCTTGACTAATGGCTCTAAATTCAAAGCAAATAATAACAGTGAAAGTGGATACAACTGCGTAGTTCCTATTGCAGGACTAAATGCTTTAGACAACTCACTGCCATACTTCATCCTAGCCTGAACTCTTCTGTAGGTTGTTGTTGTGTCTTTTGGCTTTTCCCAGTTAGGGGTCGCCACAGCGGAACTCCGGTCCGCTAATGATTGGTAGTTTATTTTTACATGCTGAGTTACCAGCCCTGACGCACAACCTTCAACGAAGGTACACCCATTCATGCATGTCTCCATGCAGAAGATGCTCTAGCTGAGAATCGAACCGGACAGCGTCTTACTGTGAGGCGACAATGCTACCGCAGCACCACCACTCCTCTGTAGGTACAGAATAGTAATGTTATCCATTTCTGTGGAAAATGAGTCAAAATATAGCTTAATTAATTTCCAGCTCACTGTGTCAAATGCTTTCTTGGGGACCAGACTTTTATTATTATTATTATTATTATTGTTATTATTATTATTATTATTATTATTATTATTATTATTACCCAGTACACTCATTTGATTAATATGGATTTTGTTAATGCTGTCATATGTTTGCCTACCTTTAATAATTCCACACTGATCAAGAGATATTATTTTTTGACAATATATATTGCCAGTCTTTTTGGCAAAACTGTAATAAATGCTTGGTAGTCATGGTTGAAATTCAAGATGGAGCTGTATGGTTCTGGATCAAGAAGATCTTTCCCCTATTTTGGTATAAATGTCATTGCTGCTTCTTTTCAAGTCAAGGATGCATCCCCAGCTAAAACATATTGTTAAAAAGTACTACCCAGACTTGTATTATCTTCTTTTACTTCTTTTTTCATAGGTCTATTGGAAGTCTATCATTTCCAGGATCTTTCCATGTGTTATGGTTTTTGATTGCTTCTTTACTTCCAGATTCCCCTTATTTTTGATTTTAATATTTGTCTTTCTAATTTCCTTAACTGAGGAAGTTGTAACTGACTCAAATATGTTGCTATTTCTTGTGTGTTACTCTCAACCTAAACATCTTGTCTATATAATGTACTACATTAACTTACTGTTTATAATTTTCCTGAGCCCACTTTTATTGTACCATTCTTCTAATTCTGAACTTTAGTGAACATATATTTTTGCTAAATCAAATGAGCCAACAGTTTGGTTGAACTATGTTATTAATAAGAAATAGTTGCTTTAAAACCATTGCTGTATGTTTATTCATATTTTCTAAATACTGTTGCATAGACCTTCTAGCCTTTTTAATTGCTTTTCAACCTGTTGTGTTCAGCTTATTCATTTTCATGTCAGTAAATCCCATACTTTTTAACTCCTTTAGATAACCATTGTGACTATTATTCCATATTCCATTTCCTTTCATTCTGACCACATTTCTAGTCTTCAGTTTACAGTTATCCCAATCCTTCGAGGTTTTCTACTATTTAGATTCAAATTTAATAACATCTCACTTAAAGTTTGATTTGCCCAATCACTAAAAAGCTTACTTTTCTGAAGAAATATTGGAAAATGCCAATGTTTGTTTCAATATTTTTCCCTTCTTAAAAAATTGTAATTGTATAGGTCTGTTACTATCACTGGATGTGTTTTCATGATTCATAATATTACAATAGTCTTTCAGTACATGACATATATCAAATCTTGTGCAAGAACCATATTTCTCTGAAACTTATGCATATTTCATTGCTTTATGTCTTATTTTTATTATACTTATGAATCCTATAACATGCATGCATTTCTCTAAATATCTGTTTTCAACCAGTACTATATAGTTTCTTGGTCCTCCAGGTACATATTCTTTATTTTCTGTAGTGTTTCAATCTTTGGATAACTCACCATACATTCTGGATGAAAGGCTATAACCTTTCCCATAATAGTCTTTATATCTTGTCTCATTGCTTTTGGTGGAATGTATATTGCAGCCAGTATGATTCTTATGCCCTTCCAGCAGTTTCTCGACACTATAAATCTTCCCTGCCAATCATTCATTTATTCTGATACTCTTCTTAATTAATATTAAAACCCCTTTCTTTTGCTGTCTTCCTATTCCAACACAGAAACCCTCCTTCTTACTTTACTTCACAAAAATGTAATGTTCTTTTTGATTCAGGTGTGCTTCTTGTAACATTATTTCCTCTATGTTGCTATTGTAAATATATGTCAACATCTTTTCCTGCTTTCTCTTGTCCCAGATCTGTCAATGCTCCAGATTAATAAGTCAGTATTTGACTTAATAAAACTTATCTTTATTCTACATAATTATTTTGCTTTGTATCGAAAACTGGTCATTCTTACTCTATTTCCATCATGTTTTGTGTTATTTTATATATTTTTGTGTAATATTGTTCCAAATGAATGTGCCAACTTGACAAGACAATAGGGAAACTAAGGGAGGTGATGCCTAAAATATTTTTTCAGACTTCAATTTCATCAGTTGCTTTTAAAAGATATGCAAATGATGTGTGTATATATATATATATATATATATATATATATATATATATATATATATATATATATACCCCTAGTTCACAAACCTAGCAGATTAAGCATGTACAGTAAGTGAGCTAAGGGGCTAGGAGCACAGGTAAGAAGGTAAGTTCATAAAACAATGGAGGAGATTGAAAAGAGTCAGCATGTTTTATATAAGAGGCTGTGGTTAGATATTGTCTTAAGCTGGCAATCACAATGCTCTCTGGTTGACCAGGTTCCCTTTTGTGTTAAACATTGGTGAGAGGGATTTTTCAACCAGCTTCTAGCTGATATAAGAAATCAGAAAACTCTTCCTGAGCTCCAATCTAAAATGAAAGAGCAACAACTTGCTGGATATAAATGTAAACAAGTCAGATAAAGTGGTCAACAAAAATCTACACACAATCTTGTTTCTTGAAATGCAAACTTATATAAATATTTGCACAATTCTGTAGAAAATGTATAAATACACTTAAATATACACATAATGTAAACAGCATACTTGCATATGATGCAGCCATATTATTCATATAGGTCTGTCTTAATGCACATATGCAACTGTCAATCAATTGTTTTACTTTCATGTTAATTGTAACATTTTGTAAATGAAGCAACAATGAAAATGTCTTCACTTGTCTAGACATCAAGTTTCTGTACTATTAGTGTTGATAATTTGCACTTTTAGAACCTGAGAAATGACTGAAAATGGTTTTCAAATGAGCTCACTCATCTGGTTAAATGCATAAAGATGAGTACTCAGTTTACACTGTGTTGACGGGATACTATAAATGGCAAGTTTTTCTTTAAACTTGCTATCATATTCTGATTATATTAAATGTTTACTGGAAGAGAGTTCCTGGTGACAGATACTTAAATTAACTGATTTGCATATCTAACTAATAAAGAAATATTAACACTCAGTTCCAGATCATCATGGTAACCACATAAAAGTTTAACCTTTCCAAAAAGTGAAGATCTTGAGAAGTTGTATAAATTAAATCATACCCTGGGATTCAGAGAATTTCTGCCCTCCCATGCTAATGACCCACTGAAAGTAGATCAATTAGCCAGACAGAGAAAAATTGTGATTCAGAAACATATTATAACCGCAGTGCGAAACACCTCATTAGTGGTTCATAAACATGTTTCCGAACTGAATAAAGCACTATCAAACCTGACCATGATAGTGTTCTCCCTAGCAGTCCATGTAACAAGTTAGCAAAGGCACCTCCCCAATACACACACACACACACACACACACACACACACACACACACACACACACACACACACACACACACACACACACACACACTCCCAGACATTCCTTCCCAAACACCCCCCAAACACACACACACATTCGCTTACAGTCACAGAAATACTTACCCATATGCCCCTGCACATATTCCAACACACACACACTGTTTACATATCAGCCATCAAAAATATTTTTCTGGCTCACTGTTTACCGACAATTGCAATTTGAAAGTGAACTGACAAACCTATAAAAACAGAAAAAAAATTCCACACAAAACAGTGAAAATATTTGAGGAACAAACACTATACAGTTTTTTCACATGCAGGTAAACTTTTCTCAAGGATAGACAAATTTTTTGTGGTGCAGGAGAAGGCCCACTACCTCAAGAATATGAACACTTCCCCCATACAAATTTCTGATCATACTTAAGTGCAGCAGGAGTCAATACTTGGCCCACACTTGGGCCCAAGTAGACAGAGACTGAATGTAATACTATATAATCAGGAAGGAATAAGGGAGAAGCTTATGTTACTAAGCAAAGCTGCTGTAGTCAATCAGTCAATGTCTGGGCAAGCTTGGATCTGACTATGGAAAGATTTCAAAACTACTATCTTCTGTAATGTATTGACACATACATAAGCCAATAAATTAAAATATAGTTCCAAAATTCAAAAAAAAGTGTAGAATGAGTTATTGCAAATATTGGAAGTAATGGTGCAAGGAAGTGATGGGACAATACAAGACTTTCAGAATAAGTGACAGGAACTGGACAGCCTATTCAAATATCACCCCAAACAAGCAAAAAGGCACTGAAACTTAAAAAGCAGTGAAATTACCTTGTAGGCAGTTAAATATTTAGCCTTAAGGCTTGGGTAGCAAGAGGTTAAGAGATATGTTAGACAAATTAGACAACCTTTCAGAGGAAATCTCATGTAATCCCTGGGGCATATTAGATGCATTTAAAGAATATTATAGTGATTTATACTCTGACAGGATTTAAACAGGGCAGGGGGTAGACAACATAGAGGAATATCTCTTGAAATTAAATCTGCGGCAGATATCTGAGGAGGAGGTGGCTTCCTTGATAAATCCTATCACTATACAGGAAGTTACAGAGGCATAAGTAATATGTCAGCAGGGAAATTCCCAATTAAAGATGGAATTCCTATAGAACTTTATAGATGGTCTGGCAGGAAATTTATACATCTATTCCAGTCCCTCAATAATGTTATTTTGAAAGGTGAACCACCGCCCACGGACTGGAAATCAGCATTGGTTGCCCTCATTTTGAAGCTGGGCAAAGACCCATCCCTCCCCAGCTCACATCATCCCATATCAATATTGACCCATGATTACAAATTATTTGCATCAATCTTAGACCACAGAGTTGCTATATTACCTAAATTGATACATTTAGATCAGACTGGTTTTGTGCATGAAAGAAGTATGTATGATAATGTTATTAAAACTATGTTGATTGTAGACTAAGCTAACCTCTGTCATAGTCCATTACTGGTAGCAAGCTTTGATGTGGAAAAAGCCTTCGATAGACATGATTGGCAATATCTGTGGAAATTATTGGGTATGGTAAACTTCCCCAGAGAATTTATAGATACACTCAGATCACTATATATTGGAGCCACAGCTTGCCTTTTTCTTAATAAATAATTGTTAGTACCTTTTGAAATTAAACACGAGACAAGACAGGGGTGCCCACTGCTATCTGACATACATTTGGAGTGCCCATTGCACAAGCTGTTTCAGTCATATATAAAAGGTGTCAAAATTAATGACACAGAGCATAAACTGGCCTTATTCATACATGACTTACTAGTGTATTTGACTGATCCTGATGATCAATTTGAGTTACTGATTCAGGAACTGAACCACTTTGGGTCAATCTCAGGGTGCAAAATTAGTACTGAGAAAACAAAAGCAGTAAAAATTCATTATTCCCCTTTGACAGAACTAGCCAACCATTTCCCCTGTTTTGCTAAACAGGGAACAATGGATTACTTAGGGTTCAACTGGGGGTGACTTATAATAAGTCATACAATAAAATTAAAAAATATTTCACTACCTGGAGACATCTCTGTACTGATATGTCACAGAGGATTATGACCATAATGTGGTGTGTTTTGCCGCAGATTCTATATGCATTGCAGGTCATCCCTATTTCCCACCACAGACCTACTGGAAATCCCTTAAGGTGTTGTTGACCAACTTTTGGTTGAGCAGGTGAGTGACCTAGTATAAGATGGGATCATCTTACTACAACATCAGGATGGGGTGGATTGAGCTTACTCAGCTTAAGATATATACATATGTAGCTGCAGTAAAAATGTTAGAAGAACTGATGAATCCATAGAAACAGGAGCAATGGTGAAAAATTATTTATTCCCATTTACCCACCTCATTAGCTGTACATGATAAACTTGTATCAAGGGTGGAAACCCATGGACAAAACTGCCCCCAAATGTTTAAATGTCTGATTAAAGATGTCAGGGAAGGCTTTAAAAAAAACTGAAATGGTAGATTCGATGGAGGAAATTTTACCCATTAAAATAGCTGAAATTGTGGTCCCTGGCCAACATCAATCTCCAGTTTCCTAGGAAAATACAACATGCAATACTGGGAACAGTTGATTGAAAACAGGGAAATAATAATACATGAAACCTTTAAATGATTGTTTCACCTCCACTGGACATTTGAATATGGTATGAAAGGCTAGTTGTTAGGACATGTCAAATCAAGACAGAAAAGGTTTCCCTCTCAGACAGACCAAGTAGGTTTAGTGGTTATTCTCAGAGAGACAAAGCAGAGAGAGAGAGTCATCCAAAGGCACAATAGGCAGACTTTACAGTATTATGATAATGGCAAGAAGTAGACTTGTAAATAGGTTTAGACTTCAATGGCAGAGACAACGGACTATGCAAATAGATCTCCAACAATGGGGAAAATGATGCTGATACCCAGATATAGACAGTATAGAATTTTTGGCTGGACATGTCAGTTCAAATACTTTTATATTCCCAGCAGACTAATTAGGATATTCCCAAATGTCTCACAATACTGCTGGAGATGTGACCTAGAGAGTCTAGGAGATTGGATGCATATTTTTTGTGAATGCTCTCAATTAACTAGCTTTAAAAATATGTTTCCAGGAACTATTAAAGGAGAACCGCATCCACAGACTCAAAAAACATGTTTATTTCATCATGGTTTGGTGTTTCCTATATTTTAATACCACTCTGGGACTATTTACAGTTTTTTAATAGTTTTATACATAATTTTTTGAGTCTCACCACATGGGGTCTGGCATCTTGAAGTAATTCTGATTGTTTTATCTGCCTCTAGGTATCCTACAATGCAGTGCTCATCTGTAAAAAGTTACATCATGCAGGCCTCTTTCTTCCTAAAGCTACTGTCACTGTATTGATTTTACATGCATACACTACTGTCTTTCAGTCAGTTAGTTTTAAGTAACATTTCATGCTGTTCAATTACTACTTACAACACAAACAGTGCAAATGCCACAGAACAGACTTTCAAAGTGCTTTTGGCTGCTGTTTCTTTTATAATGGCTAAACTGCAGTTTTATTTGTGAAGCCTGAATTGTACTAGTTTGAGTCATCTCCCATCCCCCTTCACACCTAACTCCTCTAGCTGTCAAAGTCCTAAGGGTAATTTTAGCTGTTACCTGCTGTGATTGACAGCTTACAGCAGGAGACTTGATTCCTGTACTGTTTCCTTGTTCTAGCCTTTACTTTCTGTATGGCTAGGGGAAGGACCAGGGAGTTGTGACATCACAGCATGGGTGGGATTTTAGGATGGTCATGATGTCAGTTTGGGGAGGGAAATGGCCAGAAACTATCTATATTCAGTGGCCTTGATGACATCAATGAATTGGAGACTTTTTCAGGGCGGGATAAAAGTTTTTTGAAATTCGAACCACCACAGTACAGTAAGGTGCTGTTCTAGTGGAGACAAAAGTAAATTTAAAATATTGTTGTTTATTCATAGCAGGGACAATAAACTGGGAGAAAAAGGACACAGAACATAAGAGAATCCTGTTGTTGTCCTTTAAATGAACGTTGGCCAACCCATATAAAGTTAACAAAAAGTTTATATTTCATGGGAGACGTTGATATCTTCAAATCCCCCCCCCCCCACTCTAAATTCTTAAATTTAATGATAATATTGGCTAAAAACTGTATTACTAAGAAATGGAAGACTAAAAACTTACCATATAAACATGACTTTTTTTAAAAAAATCTCTGAGTTAGCAAACCTGGAGCTCTCAACACATTTGTTGGAGGAAGCTAAGGCCAAGTGGTCAGTCTGGCTTGTCAAATAAAAATCAGTTGGTTCAGTATTGTAAATTGTGTGTATTTCACTATGAATATTGTCTGAGAATGTAAAGTTGTTCTTTTTTCTCAACCAGTCTTCTGACTGTAACTGTGTTGTGCTGTAATAAAGGTATATAAAATATATATATTTTTTTTTTGCAAGAAATAAGCCCTACTGCATGTACCAGTGGTGAGCATACCTCACAAAATTATACATACAAACTCTATAGTTGCACCACAGTGGAGAAAAGAGGGATCCTCCCAAAAAGCACACCACTAGGATGTGCAATACAATACCTCATAGTTTCTTTTAAAATATGAGTAACAGTATTTTAATTTAAAGAAATCCTGAAATTTCCCATTTTTAATGATTCTGTCACTTACATTGTGTAACCAGGGTATCTGCTTATTTTATTTTTACAAGATGTTGAAGCATTACTATATTACTGATTGGGGCAGTTTTGTTAATAGGGATATTAAATATTAAATAACAATCGGGTAAGATGGTATTAGCTGGTGGGGAACTGGCTTTACCAGGTATTACCATTTAGATTTATAATGTCAGAGAAATGTCAGGCTTTGTTTAGAGATACTGAAATAATTTTGTTTTCTCCCTGACTGCCAACTTTTTCTCATATTCAGTTGTGATCTCCATAATAGTATACATATCTTCCCCCATACATCACACATTCCACAACTATAGACCTGCTATGCTTTTATCTCTTCCTCTTACTTTTCTTTTAGCAATAATCATATTCTCGAGGTAATAACAAGTAGAACATCTGTTGCTTTATTTTTGTTTTCTGTTTTTAAGAAGGTAAAACAGAAAATCTCCTTCCTCCCTCTCTGAGTAGTGCCTGGAATGATGTTGCATTATTTTTGACCTCTACTGCAGCCCTTATCAGCCTCCTCAAGACAGCAGATGAAGAAGCCTTTCCCATCTAACTATTGTGCCATTCTAGGCAGCATAAAACGGGCAGACAGTGACATACTCATTATGGGTCGTGCCAGACAGATTATGGCAAATGATGTGCAGAGACACCGGTGGCTACAATGGGATGGTATAAGAACACGATGTACTGCCTAAAACTGTGTTTTGTAAAGACAGTCAGTGACTGCAAATTATTTACAGTGGCACAATCAGCTTAATGATCTATGATTGAGCTATGTCTTGCAGACCTAATCTGTGTTCCGCTACTACATTATTCAAACTGCCCAACTCTGAACATATCTCATTCCAGAATGAAGCTCACATGGTACTCCTGAAAACTGTAAATGTGCATATTATCATGTGCCTACTTGGAAAGACATATATAGAACAAATAAATGTATTAATTATAAAGGGATATAAAAGTTAATTACAAAAGCATATAAAGCATTTTAGCAAATGAATAGCACCTGCATCAGACAATGGTTCACAGACAGTGATAGAATATATTCACTTGAAAGCTGAGTGTTAACACTTAACAACTATCTCTATCTAGGTTAGTATAAAATAAAATATAAGCTGAGTGAAACCAAAATATATGTATATTTTTTATCTAGTTTCCGATCAGGGATGCCATTTTATAGCTTGTTATTAGACATGCAGTCCAGGAGACCACTAAAGAGTTTAGCCCAACAGCCCAACTGTCACAGAGCACTATCTGGTTAAGTGAATTGCTTAGATTCACAGGGGAAGCAAACAGAGGCTGAAGGAATCAAACTCTGGACTACCAGGACATTATTATTTTTTTTTTGCTTTCATTTCCCAGGAAAGTCTGACCAGCCACAGTCCTCAATGTCAGTGGAGGCCAGGGAATGATGTTATAGAATGAGTATAAAGCAGTTATACAAGATTTAAATAATAAATGTACACACACACACACATGCGCTGTGTGTGTGTGTGTGTGTGTGTGTGTGTGTGTGTGTGTGTGTGTGTGTGTGTGGGTCCACTTCACATGACTGAATCTCAAAATACCGAATTTCATTCGACTGAAACCACAATCCCTAAGTTTCAAAATACTGAAAACTCATTTGACTGAATTTCATTATACTGAAAGCCAGTGGCGGATTGTGCTATTGGACTGCAGCCCCCCCCAGCTGTAAAAACAGACAAAAACAAATTAAAAATAATTAGCAAGTCCCGAACTCGTGCATGCATGATCGGAACTTGAATCTGGACTGCTGTTTAACCAGTCCGAATTAGGAAAGAAGGCATCAGTCTACAGATGCCCCAGAAGTCTATGCGGTTACAACTGCATAAACTGGAAGGGGATCGGACTGCAATGTCTGCAGTCTGTAGCTAGTGCATGCGTGCTCAGCATTCCCCAGACCAATGGAGCTGAGACTTTGAAGTTCTTTGAAGTTTGCATTCAGCGCATGCGTTCCCCGAACCAACGGAGCTGGGACTTTGAAGTTTGCAACAGGATAGAGCTGGGACTTTGCAGTTGGATTGCATTGCAGAAGGAGTTACAAGACAGAGTGGATTGCATGGAGCTGGGACTTTGCAGTTGGATTGCATTGCAGCAGGATTTCAGACGGACTCCAAACTCAGGTAGTGTGTGTGTGTGTGTGTGTGTGTGTGTGTGTGTGTGTGTGTGTGTGTGTGTGTGTGTGTGTGTGTGTGTGTGTGTGTGTGTGTGTGTGTGTGTGTGTGTGCATGCTGCAATAGGTTGGTATCCCATTCCAAATTAACTTCTATGCCTTTTGCCCACTGAGTACAGGATGGACTTGGGATCTATTTGGACTTTGAGATGGATTAAGTAGGCAATCAGAGAATCAGTGAATGAATATATTAATTGAATAATTTCTGTGATGTCAGAGAGACTGGAGCATTTGTATGCTTGTTTTATTGTTGTTGTTGTTGTTATTTGTCAGCTGAGAAAGTCCAGGTGGCAGCTCCAACTTATAACAGAAGCAATCAACAAAGAGGTCCACAGCCCAGTACATAGATAATTCAGGAAAATGTAATAAACACCAAAAATACATAGTACATTTCAATATACTAGTGTCATACTAAAGCAGAATAATAACACATACAACAATGTTTCATTTCATATACAAGGATTTCAAACAAGTTTCATTGATGACTATTTTATATCACAGATGTTTTAGTAAGTTGCAAGGATTCAAAACTAAAATGACTGAGCATAGTTAATTTACAGTTTTTTAATAGTTTTATACATAATTTTTTGAGTCTCACCACATGGGGTCTGGCATCTTGAAGTAATTCTGATTGTTTTATCTGCCTCTAGGTATCCTACAATGCAGTGCTCATCTGTAAAAAGTTACATCATGCAGGCCTCTTTCTTCCTAAAGCTACTGTCACTGTATTGATTTTACATGCATACACTACTGTCTTTCAGTCAGTTAGTTTTAAGTAACATTTCATGCTGTTCAATTACTACTTAAAACACAAACAGTGCAAATGCCACAGAACAGACTTTCAAAGTGCTTTTGGCTGCTGTTTCTTTTATAATGGCTAAACTGCAGTTTTATTTGTGAAGCCTGAATTGTACTAGTTTGAGTCATCTCCCATCCCCCTTCACACCTAACTCCTCTAGCTGTCAAAGTCCTAAGGGTAATTTTAGCTGTTACCTGCTGTGATTGACAGCTCACAGCAGGAGACTTGATTCCTGTACTGTTTCCTTGTTCTAGCCTTTACTTTCTGTATGGCTAGGGGAAGGACCAGGGAGTTGTGACATCACAGCATGGGTGGGATTTTAGGATGGTCATGATGTCAGTTTGGGGAGGGAAATGGCCAGAAACTATCTATATTCAGTGGCCTTGATGACATCAATGAATTGGAGACTTTTTCAGGGCGGGATAAAAGTTTTTTGAAATTCGAACCACCACAGTACAGTAAGGTGCTGTTCTAGTGGAGACAAAAGTAAATTTAAAATATTGTTGTTTATTCATAGCAGGGACAATAAACTGGGAGAAAAAGGACACAGAACATAAGAGAATCCTGTTGTTGTCCTTTAAATGAAATTTGGCCAACCCATATAAAGTTAACAAAAAGTTTATATTTCATGGGAGACGTTGATATCTTCAAATTTGCCCCCCCCCCACTCTAAATTCTTAAATTTAATGATGATATTGGCTAAAAACTGTATTACTAAGAAATGGAAGACTAAAAACTTACCATATAAACATGACTTTTTTTAAAAAAATCTCTGAGTTAGCAAACCTGGAGCTCTCAACACATTTGTTGGAGGAAGCTAAGGCCAAGTGGTCAGTCTGGCTTGTCAAATAAAAATCAATTGGTTCAGTATTGTAAATTGTGTGTATTTCACTATGAATATTGTCTGAGAATGTAAAGTTGTTCTTTTTTCTCAACCAGTCTTCTGACTGTAACTGTGTTGTGCTGTAATAAAGGTATATAAAATATATATATATATTTTTTTGCAAGAAATAAGCCCTACTGCATGTACCAGTGGTGAGCATACCTCACAAAATTATACATACAAACTCTATGGTTGCACCACAGTGGAGAAAAGAGAGATCCTCCCAAAAAGCACACCACTAGGTTGCGCAATACAATACCTCATAGTTTCTTTTAAAATATGAGTAACAGTATTTTAATTTAAAGAAATCCTGAAATTTCCCATTTTTAATGATTCTGTCACTTACATTGTGTAACCAGGGTATCTGCTTATTTTATTTTTACAAGATGTTGAAGCATTACTATATTACTGATTGGGGCAGTTTTGTTAATAGGGATATTAAATATTAAATAACAATCGGGTAAGATGGTATTAGCTGGTGGGGAACTGGCTTTACCAGGTATTACCATTTAGATTTATAATGTCAGAGAAATGTCAGGCTTTGTTTAGAGATACTGAAATAATTTTGTTTTCTCCCTGACTGCCAACTTTTTCTCATATTCAGTTGTGATCTCCATAATAGTAAGCCTACATATCTTCTCCCATACATCACACATTCCACAACTATAGACCTGCTATGCTTTTATCTCTTCCTCTTACTTTTCTTTTAGCAATAATCATATTCTCGAGGTAATAACAAGTAGAACATCTGTTGCTTTATTTTTGTTTTCTGTTTTTAAGAAGGTAAAACAGAAAATCTCCTTCCTCCCTCTCTGAGTAGTGCCTGGAATGATGTTGCATTATTTTTGACCTCTACTGCAGCCCTTATCAGCCTCCTCAAGACAGCAGATGAAGAAGCCTTTCCCTTCTAACTATTGTGCCATTCTAGGCAGCATAAAACGGGCAGACAGTGACATACTCATTATGGGTCGTGCCAGACAGATTATGGCAAATGATGTGCAGAGACACCGGTGGCTACAATGGGATGGTATAAGAACACGGTGTACTGCCTAAAACTGTGTTTTGTAAAGACAGTCAGTGACTGCAAATTATTTACAGTGGCACAATCAGCTTAATGATCTATGATTGAGCTATGTCTTGCAGACCTAATCTGTGTTCCGCTACTACATTATTCAAACTGCCCAACTCTGAACATATCTCATTCCAGAATGAAGCTCACATGGTACTCCTGAAAACTGTAAATGTGCATATTATCATGTGCCTACTTGGAAAGACATATATAGAACAAATAAATGTATTAATTATAAAGGGATATAAAAAGTTAATTACAAAAGCATATAAAGCATTTTAGCAAATGAATAGCACCTGCATCAGACAATGGTTCACAGACAGTGATAGAATATATTCACTTGAAAGCTGAGTGTTAACACTTAACAACTATCTCTATCTAGGTTAGTATAAAATAAAATATAAGCTGAGTGAAACCAAAATATATGTATATTTTTTATCTAGTTTCCGATCAGGGATGCCATTTTATAGCTTGTTATTAGACATGCAGTCCAGGAAACCACTAAAGAGTTTAGCCCAACAGCCCAACTGTCACAGAGCACTATCTGGTTAAGTGAATTGCTTAGATTCACAGAGGAAGCAAACAGAGGCTGAAGGAATCAAACTCTGGACTACCAGGACATTATTATTTTTTTTTTGCTTTCATTTCCCAGGAAAGTCTGACCAGCCACAGTCCTCAATGTCAGTGGAGGCCAGGGAATGATGTTATAGAATGAGTATAAAGCAGTTATACAAGATTTAAATAATAAATGTACACACACACACACATGCGCACGCGCGCGCGCGTGTGTGTGTGTGTGTGTGTGTGTGTGTGTGTGTGTGTGTGTGTGTGTGTGTGTGTGTGTGGGTCCACTTCACATGACTGAATCTCAAAATACCGAATTTCATTCGACTGAAACCACAATCCCTAAGTTTCAAAATACTGAAAACTCATTTGACTGAATTTCATTATACTGAAAGCCAGTGGCGGATTGTGCTATTGGACTGCAGCCCCCCCCAGCTGTAAAAAAAACAGACAAAAACAAATTAAAAAATAATTAGCAAGTCCCGGAACTCCGTGCATGCATGCTCGGAACTTGAATCTGGACTGCTGTTTAACCAGTCCGAATTAGGAAAGAAGGCATCAGTCTACAGATGCCCCAGAAGTCTATGCGGTTACAACTGCATAAACTGGAAGGGGATCGGACTGCAATGTCTGCAGTCTGTAGCTAGTGCATGCGTGCTCAGCATTCCCCAGACCAATGGAGCTGAGACTTTGAAGTTCTTTGAAGTTTGCATTCAGCGCATGCGTTCCCCGAACCAACGGAGCTGGGACTTTGAAGTTTGCAACAGGATAGAGCTGGGACTTTGCAGTTGGATTGCATTGCAGAAGGAGTTACAAGACAGAGTGGATTGCATGGAGCTGGGACTTTGCAGTTGGATTGCATTGCAGCAGGATTTCAGACGGACTCCAAACTCAGGTAGTGTGTGTGTGTGTGTGTGTGTGTGTGTGTGTGTGTGTGTGTGTGTGTGTGTGTGTGTGTGTGTGTGTGTGTGTGTGTGTGTGTGTGTGTGTGTGTGTGTGTGTGTGCATGCTGCAATAGGTTGGTATCCCATTCCAAATTAACTTCTATGCCTTTTGCCCACTGAGTACAGGATGGACTTGGGATCTATTGGGACTTTGAGATGGATTAAGTAGGCAATCAGAGAATCAGTGAATGAATATATTAATTGAATAATTTCTGTGATGTCAGAGAGACTGGAGCATTTGTATGCTTGTTTTATTGTTGTTGTTGTTGTTATTTGTCAGCTGAGAAAGTCCAGGTGGCAGCTCCAACTTATAACAGAAGCAATCAACAAAGAGGTCCACAGCCCAGTACATAGATAATTCAGGAAAATGTAATAAACACCAAAAATACATAGTACATTTCAATATACTAGTGTCATACTAAAGCAGAATAATAACACATACAACAATGTTTCATTTCATATACAAGGATTTCAAACAAGTTTCATTGATGACTATTTTATATCACAGATGTTTTAGTAAGTTGCAAGGATTCAAAACTAAAATGACTGAGCATAGTTAATAAAGTGACAGAGATGGAGATTTTCAAATAAGTTCAGATCTCAATAGATTATTTTGTCACGGGGAACAATTTCTGTGCTTTTTATTCATGTTATTTTATTCATTTGCCTTTTCTAGTATTGATGACAATGGCTGTTTGTAAAATGGTGGTGAGAATGGCATTATAAGGACAGTGTTATAGACCTAAACAGTGTAAGAATGTTAGAGTGAGGGAGTGTGAGGATGATAGTAAGTGATGGCATTATCCAGAAGCAGAAATGTTTGATAATTGCTCATAAAGTAATTGTGTTATTATAAAAATAAAATTTCCATTATTAAATTACCTCACATTTATACAGTTTCTTTTTTAATCTTGGGCTTTAACATTTAATGGTGTTCATACATTCTTCTGTAAAGAATCAGCTAAGAAAAGATTATCATATTTAACAAGATTTACATGGAATAACTTTCTTTGCTCTTCATCCTGATGATGTTTAGAATGTGGCTGTTAGCAAATTCTAAAGGTCTGTTTAAAATAAACCATTTAATGGGAGAATGTTGATGATGGACAGTTAATGCATATTTTTGTGAAACAGAAGGAATTGTGATTATCCATTTTTGATACCTTAGGATGTCCTAATTCATTAATATTTTGCAGTCATGCATCTTATATGATATCTCCAAGGTAAACTGTACTATGCTTTTGTATGCTGTTATGTTCTGTATATCATAGACTTGGTTGTCATTATGAATGGTGGAGCCAAACCAAAGGCATGGGATGAG
This sequence comes from Protopterus annectens, assembly GCF_019279795.1. Lineage (NCBI taxonomy): Eukaryota > Metazoa > Chordata > Ceratodontiformes > Protopteridae > Protopterus > Protopterus annectens. Next base: position 351,105,950 of record NC_056751.1, read on the forward strand.
GAGGATAATGGAAAGCTTATTATGGTATCATCAGTTATGTAATATTTCATCTCATTCATTCTTCGCTGAACGGATTTTACATAGTGGCTGATGTTTTGTAATGTTCAGAGAAGTGAGAAGTGTGTGTGTGTGTGTGTGTGTGTGTGTGTGTGTGTGTGTGTGTGTGTGTGTGTGTGTGAGTGTGTGTATAAAATGCCCCAGTTAAATATACCTGGTGGCTGTACCTTGGGTGCAGGTAGCAAGAGCCTGAATTCCCTACTCACCACTACTTGTGAAAAGGGTTTAGATTTTTGCCTCATATTTTTGTTTTGTTCTGTTCTGTTCCTCATAAAATCTGTGGTTTTCTGGATTTTGAATTCACTAAATAATGACAGACATTTGAATTTCATACTTCATATTCTTCAGAAAGTACACGGTAACACAAAACCTTTTACTCTAACAATTTTCTAAGTTTATAAGATCAATATTTGAAATTTGTCCCTATTTTGGGGGCTGTATTCCCCCATTATTGGCTTTGTCCAGCTTTTTTTTGTGCTAAGAGGTTGAGAGCTACGGTGAGAACTGAATTCACTGAATATGTTTGGGGGCTGTATTCCCCCATTATTGGCTTTGTCTATGTGTTTTGTGCTAACAGGTTGAGAGCTATGGTGAGAACTGAATTCACTAAATGATAGCCATTTAAGTTTCAGTCTTCCTGTCTTTCAAGAAACAGCTGATTTGGCAAAGTGGTATGTTGCTCTGACTGTAGTGCAGAGGGTCCTGGGTTCAAGACTTGGCAGTGAAATGCATGGCAGTAGCACAGCATTTTATTCTAGCAACTTTCAAGACTATACAAGCAATGTTTAAAATGTGTCTGTGGTTTTTGGGCTTTTGTCCCCCACCGATACATTTTGGCTTTTTCCAGATTTCTTGTGCTCATGTGCTGCAAAGCTGAGAGATACAGTTCAGTGTCAAGTGGATTTTACAAGGAGCTAACAGCTTCAGGAGAAGAGAAGTTTAGTGCTGCTTATGCTGAGTCTGCTTGCACTGTTAATAGCACAACAGGTAGTGTACTTGTTTTCGATGTAGAAGGCTGTGGGTTCTACTCCCACACTATGTATATGCATTGGTTTTACTGTACTGTGTTGTACTTTTAAAGGGGGGATGCTGCAGTCCTGAGATTGTCTTCTTTGGTGGAGATACCTATTAACTATGAACCAGTTATCAGTTTGCCATCCATTCCCTATTGCAATATTATTAGCCTATCATTTTTTAATGTAACATAGGCAATTCATTCCTCTGGGGCAACCGGTACTTTATTTGTAGATGAAACAATAAAATATAAAATTGTTTGCTAGCAGCAACCTCTTCATTAGTTACAGATCTCTTTAATGTGGAATTATTTAGATGATGTGTACTTATTCAGAAATTGTGCATATTTACTGATACTGGTGGATTGTAGAAGTCTGAGTAGACTTTTATGATGGAAATGTTCTGAATTGAGCAGTTTTGTCATTATTGGTGCATGCATTTTGTTTCATTGTTTACTGGAAAAATGTTCAAAACAATAAATTTAAAATGTCCTCTTACAACTGTATTATATTATACAAGGAATATAATTTAATACAATTAGGAAGGTGTATCAAAGAACACATGTATGTTTCATGTGCAAGGGACCTATGATTTGAAAACAGCCCAAAGTTATTTTTTATCTGCCACTGGCTAGATGCATTTTCTTTGAATGTGGGTTTCAATGCTGTTTCAATGAATGTGAGTTTCAAGGGCAGAGAAGTTTTAATGTTAAGTCTGTTTGCATTATGAGACTGCATTGCTTTGTTTAGCATATGTTTATTTGTGTTTGTGCTGTAAAATGTAAAATGAAACTTTTAAATGAAATCCAAATCATTGTATAAGTAAAGCGGTATGCACATTACAGTGTTTATGGTAAATGGAGCAAATTGGAATGGCTGCAGGGGGGGAGGCCCCATTCGACCATGATTTTGTGAGGGGGGAAGGGTGGCAAACTCAAAGACAGCCCAGGCTGAACTATACCACGATTTTCGGAGAAAGAATAGATTTTTGCTTCTTATTTTTTGTTTGTTCCTCATAAAATTTGTGGTTTTCTGGCAAATCATTTAGGAATGAAGTCACTAAATAATGACAGACATTGAGTTTCAGACTTCATACCCTTCAGAAACATGCATGCTAAAGCAAGACCTGTTATTCTATCAACTGTCTAAGTTTTTATAAGAGCAATGTTTAGTACTGTCTGTATGTTACCCCAATATATTTGGCCTTGTCCAGATTTCCTGCATTAAGAGGTCGAGAGGTACACGCAAATGAATCACTTTATAGAATTAGGTATATCCAGACCTCTCAACTGTCCCCAACTTTGGCTCAAAATGTTGCTCTCCCCTAATAATCCCTCCGCTAAATGGCAATTTTGGAAGAAAATATGGAGGGTTTACAATTAATAAATAATTGTAATGATCAGAGTTATAGATTACATTTATTTCAGAAATGCATGCAGATTCTTTTATTTTGTCAGCTGTTCAACTTAACAGTACTAATATTAAAAAAGTGTCCCTTCTTTGACAGGTTCCCAGCTGTATTGTGTGGCTATTTTATATTTTTGCATCACATTTTTGGTCCATTTTTATAATATTGTGGTTTTCTGGCAAATTAGTAGCAAATCACTAAAGACTGAAGTTAGAAAATAATGACAGGCATTTGAGTTTCAGATTTTATACCCTTCAGAAAATTCATACCAATGCAAGACCTACTATACTATTATCTTTCTAAGTTTATAAGAGCAATATTTAAAAATTGTCCTTATTTTTGGAACTTTGTCACACTTCTATTTATGACTTTGTCCAGATTTCTTGCTGTGAGGTTGAGAGGTATGACAAATGTGTCAGGGCCATCACCATCAGCCAGAGACATTTCAAATTGTGACATACTTGTTGTACCCCACTCTCCTATGTAGTGACTCTGGATGTGTCCAAGCAAGGCAAGGAGCAGTTATACAGTGTAAGTGTGCAGAGCATCCCCCGATCCAAGGAAGACACAAGTACTTCAGTGGCTTTTCATCTGTCCTTGATTTTGCAGAGGGTTCTGGTTTTCTGTCATATTTTTATACTGTTGATTTATGCTTCTTATTATCCAGAAAATGCATGTTATTGCAGTGCCTGTTGCTCTGTGTTTAAGTAGCAATGCTTTAATGACCATCAGATAAGCTTGACTGAGATTAAAAGATGCAAGTAAGCTTTAATAAGCATACTGTCAAAGAATTACTAACAATGAAAGCCTTTTTGTTGTTGTCATGCAGAGAATATTTACATAACTAGATAACGTATAAGCCTTAGGTAATGAAATGCATATGACAGTATTTGTAATAAAGGAGAGGATTACAGTATTTTCAGTAGCTCATTACATTTGTTGGAGACTTGCAGTCATCTTTGCAGGCTTTACCCATAAACTAAACAAAATGCCAATCTATCATGTGTAGTCCATAACCTGTGCAGTAATCCTTTAAGCAATTTATCTTCAGCTTGTTTCTTGTCTGCTGTTTATTTTTTACTTTGATCATGTTTTCCCCATGAAACAAGTAGATAGTTGTTGTCAAGCAGCAGGTCTTTTTTGGATAAGAAACATTTTTACAAGTGGGGGTATCCCAGAGATTGCTTCTTTCAGCATGTTACTTGGTACTTTTATAAAGCTGAATATAAAT